>NW_027511747.1:0-21899 GCF_048772815.1 Callospermophilus lateralis | reverse complement strand
AATAGCAGCAAATACTTTTTCACCCAATCTTGATGATACGTGGTCGTAATGACAATTACACAAATCCCACTTAGCTCAACAAATTTTGTTCTTCTAAGTTGAAGCGTTCATTTACCGTAGCAGTTTTTATTTTTAGGTTTCACTTTGTTCTCTCCTATATAGATAGATGAATTTCAAACTCTAAATCCCATATGGTTTGTAGTAGCTCTTTGAAACTTGACATATAAAGGAGTTCTCAGTTTTGTCTCTATGGTTTGTTTCCTTTTCAAGTAGCCCTAGGCACAGACTGGGAAAAAGCACTTGCATTGAGAGGGTTTGAAAACTTCTAAGAAATAACGAGTTTCCGAAATACCAGCAAATATTTTTTCACCCAATCTTGATGATACGTGGTGGGAATGATCGGTACACAAATCCCACTTGGCTCACCAAATTTTGTTCTTCTAGGTGGAAACATTCGTTTACAGTTGCACTTTTTATTTTTGATTTCACTCTGTTCTTTCCTATATAGATACATGAATTTTAACTGAAAATCCAACATGGTTTGTAGTACCTCTTTGAAACATGACAAAATAAAGGAGTTCTCAGTTTGTCTCTATGGTTTGTTTCCTCTTCAAGTAGCCCTAGACACAGACTGTGGAAAAGCACTTTCATTGAGAGTGGTGTTGAGGCTTCTAAGAAATAACGAGTTTCCGAAATAGCAGGAAATATTTTTTCACCCAATATTGATGATACTTGGTGGTAATGATCAGTACACAAATCCCACTTTGCTCACCAAATTTTGTTCCTCTAGGTTTAAGCGTTCGTCTACAGTAGAAGTTGTTATATTTAGGTTTCACTCTGTTCTCTCCTATATAGATAGATGAATTTTTAACTCTAAATCCAACATGGTTTGTAGTAGCTCTTTGAAACTTGACAAAATAAAGGAGTTCTCAGTTTTGTCTCTATGGTTTCTTTCCTCTTCAATTGACCTAGGCACAGACTGTGGAAAAGCACTTTCATTGAGAGGGGTTGCCAAGATTCTAAGAAATAACGAGTTTCCGAAATACCAGCAAATACTTTTTCACCCAATCTTGATGATAAGTGGTGGTAATGACAAGTACACAAATCCCACTTGGCTCACCAAATTTTGTTATTCTCGGTTGAAGCGTTCGTTTACAATAGCAGTTTTTATTTTTAGGTTTCACTGTGTTCTCTCCTATATAGATAGATGAATTTGGAACTCTAAATCCAACATGGTTTGTAGTAGCTCTTTGAAACCTGACAAAATAAAGGAGTTCTCAGTTTTGTCTCTATGGTTTGTTTCCTCTTTAATTAGCCCTAGGCACAGACTGTGGAAAAGCACTTTCATTTTTACAGGTGGCAAAGCTTCTAAGAAATAACGAGTTTCCGAAATACCAGCAAATATTTTTTCACCCAATGTTGACGATACTTGGTGGTAATGATGGGTACACAATTCCCACTTGACTCACCAAATTTTGTTCTTCTAGTTTGAAGCGTTCGTTTACAATAGAAGTTTATATTTTTAGGTATTTCTCTGTTCTCTCCTATATAGATAGATGAATTTGGAGCTCTAAATCAAACATGGTTTTTAGTAGCTCTTTGAAACTTGAAAAAATAAAGGAGTTCTCAGTTTTGTCTCTATGATTTGTTTTCTCTCCAAGTAGCCATAAACAGAGACTGTGGAAAAGCACTTTCAATAAAAGGGGTTGCCAAGCTTCCAAGAAATTACGAGTTTCCGAAATAGCAGCAAATACTTTTTCACCCAATCTTGATGATACGTGGTCGTAATGACAATTACACAAATCCCACTTAGCTCAACAAATTTTGTTCTTCTAAGTTGAAGCGTTCATTTACCGTAGCAGTTTTTATTTTTAGGTTTCACTTTGTTCTCTCCTATATAGATAGATGAATTTGAAACTCTAAATCCCATATGGTTTGTAGTAGCTCTTTGAAACTTGACATATAAAGGAGTTCTCAGTTTTGTCTCTATGGTTTGTTTCCTTTTCAAGTAGCCCTAGGCACAGACTGGGAAAAGCACTTGCATTGAGAGGGTTTGAAAACTTCTAAGAAATAACGAGTTTCCGAAATACCAGCAAATATTTTTTCACCCAATCTTGATGATACGTGGTGGGAATGATCGGTACACAAATCCCACTTGGCTCACCAAATTTTGTTCTTCTAGGTCTAAACATTCGTTTACAGTTGCACTTTTTATTTTTGATTTCACTCTGTTCTTTCCTATATAGATACATGAATTTTAACTGAAAATCCAACATGGTTTGTAGTACCTCTTTGAAACATGACAAAATAAAGGAGTTCTCAGTTTTGTCTCTATGGTTTGTTTCCTCTTCAAGTAGCCCTAGGCACAGACTGTGGAAAAGCACTTTCATTGAGAGTGGTGTTGAGGATTCTAAGAAATAACGAGTTTCCGAAATAGCAGGAAATATTTTTTCACCCAATATTGATGATACTTGGTGGTAATGATCAGTACACAAATCCCACTTTGCTCACCAAATTTTGTTCCTCTAGGTTTAAGCGTTCGTCTACAGTAGAAGTTGTTATATTTAGGTTTCACTCTGTTCTCTCCTATATAGATAGATGAATTTTTAACTCTAAATCCAACATGGTTTGTAGTAGCTCTTTGAAACTTGACAAAATAAAGGAGTTCTCAGTTTTGTCTCTATGGTTTCTTTCCTCTTCAATTGACCTAGGCACAGACTGTGGAAAAGCACTTTCATTGAGAGGGGTTGCCAAGATTCTAAGAAATAACGAGTTTCCGAAATACCAGCAAATACTTTTTCACCCAATCTTGATGATAAGTGGTGGTAATGACAAGTACACAAATCCCACTTGGCTCACCAAATTTTGTTATTCTCGGTTGAAGCGTTCGTTTACAATAGCAGTTTTTATTTTTAGGTTTCACTGTGTTCTCTCCTATATAGATAGATGAATTTGGAACTCTAAATCCAACATGGTTTGTAGTAGCTCTTTGAAACCTGACAAAATAAAGGAGTTCTCAGTTTTGTCTCTATGGTTTGTTTCCTCTTTAATTAGCCCTAGGCACAGACTGTGGAAAAGCACTTTCATTTTTACAGGTGGCAAAGCTTCTAAGAAATAACGAGTTTCCGAAATACCAGCAAATATTTTTTCACCCAATGTTGACGATACTTGGTGGTAATGATGGGTACACAATTCCCACTTGACTCACCAAATTTTGTTCTTCTAGTTTGAAGCGTTCGTTTACAATAGAAGTTTATATTTTTAGGTATTTCTCTGTTCTCTCCTATATAGATAGATGAATTTGGAGCTCTAAATCAAACATGGTTTTTAGTAGCTCTTTGAAACTTGAAAAAATAAAGGAGTTCTCAGTTTTGTCTCTATGATTTGTTTTCTCTCCAAGTAGCCATAAACAGAGACTGTGGAAAAGCACTTTCAATAAAAGGGGTTGCCAAGCTTCCAAGAAATTACGAGTTTCCGAAATAGCAGCAAATACTTTTTCACCCAATCTTGATGATACGTGGTCGTAATGACAATTACACAAATCCCACTTAGCTCAACAAATTTTGTTCTTCTAAGTTGAAGCGTTCATTTACCGTAGCAGTTTTTATTTTTAGGTTTCACTTTGTTCTCTCCTATATAGATAGATGAATTTGAAACTCTAAATCCCATATGGTTTGTAGTAGCTCTTTGAAACTTGACATATAAAGGAGTTCTCAGTTTTGTCTCTATGGTTTGTTTCCTTTTCAAGTAGCCCTAGGCACAGACTGGGAAAAGCACTTGCATTGAGAGGGTTTGAAAACTTCTAAGAAATAACGAGTTTCCGAAATACCAGCAAATATTTTTTCACCCAATCTTGATGATACGTGGTGGGAATGATCGGTACACAAATCCCACTTGGCTCACCAAATTTTGTTCTTCTAGGTGGAAACATTCGTTTACAGTTGCACTTTTTATTTTTGATTTCACTCTGTTCTTTCCTATATAGATACATGAATTTTAACTGAAAATCCAACATGGTTTGTAGTACCTCTTTGAAACATGACAAAATAAAGGAGTTCTCAGTTTTGTCTCTATGGTTTGTTTCCTCTTCAAGTAGCCCTAGGCACAGACTGTGGAAAAGCACTTTCATTGAGAGTGGTGTTGAGGCTTCTAAGAAATAACGAGTTTCCGAAATAGCAGGAAATATTTTTTCACCCAATATTGATGATACTTGGTGGTAATGATCAGTACACAAATCCCACTTTGCTCACCAAATTTTGTTCCTCTAGGTTTAAGCGTTCGTCTACAGTAGAAGTTGTTATATTTAGGTTTCACTCTGTTCTCTCCTATATAGATAGATGAATTTTTAACTCTAAATCCAACATGGTTTGTAGTAGCTCTTTGAAACTTGACAAAATAAAGGAGTTCTCAGTTTTGTCTCTATGGTTTCTTTCCTCTTCAATTGACCTAGGCACAGACTGTGGAAAAGCACTTTCATTGAGAGGGGTTGCCAAGATTCTAAGAAATAACGAGTTTCCGAAATACCAGCAAATACTTTTTCACCCAATCTTGATGATAAGTGGTGGTAATGACAAGTACACAAATCCCACTTGGCTCACCAAATTTTGTTATTCTCGGTTGAAGCGTTCGTTTACAATAGCAGTTTTTATTTTTAGGTTTCACTGTGTTCTCTCCTATATAGATAGATGAATTTGGAACTCTAAATCCAACATGGTTTGTAGTAGCTCTTTGAAACCTGACAAAATAAAGGAGTTCTCAGTTTTGTCTCTATGGTTTGTTTCCTCTTTAATTAGCCCTAGGCACAGACTGTGGAAAAGCACTTTCATTTTTACAGGTGGCAAAGCTTCTAAGAAATAACGAGTTTCCGAAATACCAGCAAATATTTTTTCACCCAATGTTGACGATACTTGGTGGTAATGATGGGTACACAATTCCCACTTGACTCACCAAATTTTGTTCTTCTAGTTTGAAGCGTTCGTTTACAATAGAAGTTTATATTTTTAGGTATTTCTCTGTTCTCTCCTATATAGATAGATGAATTTGGAGCTCTAAATCAAACATGGTTTTTAGTAGCTCTTTGAAACTTGAAAAAATAAAGGAGTTCTCAGTTTTGTCTCTATGATTTGTTTTCTCTCCAAGTAGCCATAAACAGAGACTGTGGAAAAGCACTTTCAATAAAAGGGGTTGCCAAGCTTCCAAGAAATTACGAGTTTCCGAAATAGCAGCAAATACTTTTTCACCCAATCTTGATGATACGTGGTCGTAATGACAATTACACAAATCCCACTTAGCTCAACAAATTTTGTTCTTCTAAGTTGAAGCGTTCATTTACCGTAGCAGTTTTTATTTTTAGGTTTCACTTTGTTCTCTCCTATATAGATAGATGAATTTGAAACTCTAAATCCCATATGGTTTGTAGTAGCTCTTTGAAACTTGACATATAAAGGAGTTCTCAGTTTTGTCTCTATGGTTTGTTTCCTTTTCAAGTAGCCCTAGGCACAGACTGGGAAAAGCACTTGCATTGAGAGGGTTTGAAAACTTCTAAGAAATAACGAGTTTCCGAAATACCAGCAAATATTTTTTCACCCAATCTTGATGATACGTGGTGGGAATGATCGGTACACAAATCCCACTTGGCTCACCAAATTTTGTTCTTCTAGGTGGAAACATTCGTTTACAGTTGCACTTTTTATTTTTGATTTCACTCTGTTCTTTCCTATATAGATACATGAATTTTAACTGAAAATCCAACATGGTTTGTAGTACCTCTTTGAAACATGACAAAATAAAGGAGTTCTCAGTTTTGTCTCTATGGTTTGTTTCCTCTTCAAGTAGCCCTAGGCACAGACTGTGGAAAAGCACTTTCATTGAGAGTGGTGTTGAGGCTTCTAAGAAATAACGAGTTTCCGAAATAGCAGGAAATATTTTTTCACCCAATATTGATGATACTTGGTGGTAATGATCAGTACACAAATCCCACTTTGCTCACCAAATTTTGTTCCTCTAGGTTTAAGCGTTCGTCTACAGTAGAAGTTGTTATATTTAGGTTTCACTCTGTTCTCTCCTATATAGATAGATGAATTTTTAACTCTAAATCCAACATGGTTTGTAGTAGCTCTTTGAAACTTGACAAAATAAAGGAGTTCTCAGTTTTGTCTCTATGGTTTCTTTCCTCTTCAATTGACCTAGGCACAGACTGTGGAAAAGCACTTTCATTGAGAGGGGTTGCCAAGATTCTAAGAAATAACGAGTTTCCGAAATACCAGCAAATACTTTTTCACCCAATCTTGATGATAAGTGGTGGTAATGACAAGTACACAAATCCCACTTGGCTCACCAAATTTTGTTATTCTCGGTTGAAGCGTTCGTTTACAATAGCAGTTTTTATTTTTAGGTTTCACTGTGTTCTCTCCTATATAGATAGATGAATTTGGAACTCTAAATCCAACATGGTTTGTAGTAGCTCTTTGAAACCTGACAAAATAAAGGAGTTCTCAGTTTTGTCTCTATGGTTTGTTTCCTCTTTAATTAGCCCTAGGCACAGACTGTGGAAAAGCACTTTCATTTTTACAGGTGGCAAAGCTTCTAAGAAATAACGAGTTTCCGAAATACCAGCAAATATTTTTTCACCCAATGTTGACGATACTTGGTGGTAATGATGGGTACACAATTCCCACTTGACTCACCAAATTTTGTTCTTCTAGTTTGAAGCGTTCGTTTACAATAGAAGTTTATATTTTTAGGTATTTCTCTGTTCTCTCCTATATAGATAGATGAATTTGGAGCTCTAAATCAAACATGGTTTTTAGTAGCTCTTTGAAACTTGAAAAAATAAAGGAGTTCTCAGTTTTGTCTCTATGATTTGTTTTCTCTCCAAGTAGCCATAAACAGAGACTGTGGAAAAGCACTTTCAATAAAAGGGGTTGCCAAGCTTCCAAGAAATTACGAGTTTCCGAAATAGCAGCAAATACTTTTTCACCCAATCTTGATGATACGTGGTCGTAATGACAATTACACAAATCCCACTTAGCTCAACAAATTTTGTTCTTCTAAGTTGAAGCGTTCATTTACCGTAGCAGTTTTTATTTTTAGGTTTCACTTTGTTCTCTCCTATATAGATAGATGAATTTGAAACTCTAAATCCCATATGGTTTGTAGTAGCTCTTTGAAACTTGACATATAAAGGAGTTCTCAGTTTTGTCTCTATGGTTTGTTTCCTTTTCAAGTAGCCCTAGGCACAGACTGGGAAAAGCACTTGCATTGAGAGGGTTTGAAAACTTCTAAGAAATAACGAGTTTCCGAAATACCAGCAAATATTTTTTCACCCAATCTTGATGATACGTGGTGGGAATGATCGGTACACAAATCCCACTTGGCTCACCAAATTTTGTTCTTCTAGGTGGAAACATTCGTTTACAGTTGCACTTTTTATTTTTGATTTCACTCTGTTCTTTCCTATATAGATACATGAATTTTAACTGAAAATCCAACATGGTTTGTAGTACCTCTTTGAAACATGACAAAATAAAGGAGTTCTCAGTTTTGTCTCTATGGTTTGTTTCCTCTTCAAGTAGCCCTAGGCACAGACTGTGGAAAAGCACTTTCATTGAGAGTGGTGTTGAGGCTTCTAAGAAATAACGAGTTTCCGAAATAGCAGGAAATATTTTTTCACCCAATATTGATGATACTTGGTGGTAATGATCAGTACACAAATCCCACTTTGCTCACCAAATTTTGTTCCTCTAGGTTTAAGCGTTCGTCTACAGTAGAAGTTGTTATATTTAGGTTTCACTCTGTTCTCTCCTATATAGATAGATGAATTTTTAACTCTAAATCCAACATGGTTTGTAGTAGCTCTTTGAAACTTGACAAAATAAAGGAGTTCTCAGTTTTGTCTCTATGGTTTCTTTCCTCTTCAATTGACCTAGGCACAGACTGTGGAAAAGCACTTTCATTGAGAGGGGTTGCCAAGATTCTAAGAAATAACGAGTTTCCGAAATACCAGCAAATACTTTTTCACCCAATCTTGATGATAAGTGGTGGTAATGACAAGTACACAAATCCCACTTGGCTCACCAAATTTTGTTATTCTCGGTTGAAGCGTTCGTTTACAATAGCAGTTTTTATTTTTAGGTTTCACTGTGTTCTCTCCTATATAGATAGATGAATTTGGAACTCTAAATCCAACATGGTTTGTAGTAGCTCTTTGAAACCTGACAAAATAAAGGAGTTCTCAGTTTTGTCTCTATGGTTTGTTTCCTCTTTAATTAGCCCTAGGCACAGACTGTGGAAAAGCACTTTCATTTTTACTACAGGTGGCAAAGCTTCTAAGAAATAACGAGTTCCGAAATACCAGCAAATATTTTTTCACCCAATGTTGACGATACTTGGTGGTAATGATGGGTACACAATTCCCACTTGATTCACCAAATTTTGTTCTTCTAGTTTGAAGCGTTCGTTTACAATAGAAGTTTATATTTTTAGGTATTTCTCTGTTCTCTCCTATATAGATAGATGAATTTGGAGCTCTAAATCAAACATGGTTTTTAGTAGCTCTTTGAAACTTGAAAAAATAAAGGAGTTCTCAGTTTTGTCTCTATGATTTGTTTTCTCTCCAAGTAGCCATAAACAGAGACTGTGGAAAAGCACTTTCAATAAAAGGGTTGCCAAGCTTCCAAGAAATTACGAGTTTCCGAAATAGCAGCAAATACTTTTCACCCAATCTTGATGATACGTGGTCGTAATGACAATTACACAAATCCCACTTAGCTCAACAAATTTTGTTCTTCTAAGTTGAAGCGTTCATTTACCGTAGCAGTTTTTATTTTTAGGTTTCACTTTGTTCTCTCCTATATAGATAGATGAATTTGAAACTCTAAATCCCATATGGTTTGTAGTAGCTCTTTGAAACTTGACATATAAAGGAGTTCTCAGTTTTGTCTCTATGGTTTGTTTCCTTTTCAAGTAGCCCTAGGCACAGACTGGGAAAAGCACTTGCATTGAGAGGGTTTGAAAACTTCTAAGAAATAACGAGTTTCCGAAATACCAGCAAATATTTTTTCACCCAATCTTGATGATACGTGGTGGGAATGATCGGTACACAAATCCCACTTGGCTCACCAAATTTTGTTCTTCTAGGTGGAAACATTCGTTTACAGTTGCACTTTTTATTTTTGATTTCACTCTGTTCTTTCCTATATAGATACATGAATTTTAACTGAAAATCCAACATGGTTTGTAGTACCTCTTTGAAACATGACAAAATAAAGGAGTTCTCAGTTTTGTCTCTATGGTTTGTTTCCTCTTCAAGTAGCCCTAGACACAGACTGTGGAAAAGCACTTTCATTGAGAGTGGTGTTGAGGCTTCTAAGAAATAACGAGTTTCCGAAATAGCAGGAAATATTTTTTCACCCAATATTGATGATACTTGGTGGTAATGATCAGTACACAAATCCCACTTTGCTCACCAAATTTTGTTCCTCTAGGTTTAAGCGTTCGTCTACAGTAGAAGTTGTTATATTTAGGTTTCACTCTGTTCTCTCCTATATAGATAGATGAATTTTTAACTCTAAATCCAACATGGTTTGTAGTAGCTCTTTGAAACTTGACAAAATAAAGGAGTTCTCAGTTTTGTCTCTATGGTTTCTTTCCTCTTCAATTGACCTAGGCACAGACTGTGGAAAAGCACTTTCATTGAGAGGGGTTGCCAAGATTCTAAGAAATAACGAGTTTCCGAAATACCAGCAAATACTTTTTCACCCAATCTTGATGATAAGTGGTGGTAATGACAAGTACACAAATCCCACTTGGCTCACCAAATTTTGTTATTCTCGGTTGAAGCGTTCGTTTACAATAGCAGTTTTTATTTTTAGGTTTCACTGTGTTCTCTCCTATATAGATAGATGAATTTGGAACTCTAAATCCAACATGGTTTGTAGTAGCTCTTTGAAACCTGACAAAATAAAGGAGTTCTCAGTTTTGTCTCTATGGTTTGTTTCCTCTTTAATTAGCCCTAGGCACAGACTGTGGAAAAGCACTTTCATTTTTACAGGTGGCAAAGCTTCTAAGAAATAACGAGTTTCCGAAATACCAGCAAATATTTTTTCACCCAATGTTGACGATACTTGGTGGTAATGATGGGTACACAATTCCCACTTGATTCACCAAATTTTGTTCTTCTAGTTTGAAGCGTTCGTTTACAATAGAAGTTTATATTTTTAGGTATTTCTCTGTTCTCTCCTATATAGATAGATGAATTTGGAGCTCTAAATCAAACATGGTTTTTAGTAGCTCTTTGAAACTTGAAAAAATAAAGGAGTTCTCAGTTTTGTCTCTATGATTTGTTTTCTCTCCAAGTAGCCATAAACAGAGACTGTGGAAAAGCACTTTCAATAAAAGGGGTTGCCAAGCTTCCAAGAAATTACGAGTTTCCGAAATAGCAGCAAATACTTTTTCACCCAATCTTGATGATACGTGGTCGTAATGACAATTACACAAATCCCACTTAGCTCAACAAATTTTGTTCTTCTAAGTTGAAGCGTTCATTTACCGTAGCAGTTTTTATTTTTAGGTTTCACTTTGTTCTCTCCTATATAGATAGATGAATTTGAAACTCTAAATCCCATATGGTTTGTAGTAGCTCTTTGAAACTTGACATATAAAGGAGTTCTCAGTTTTGTCTCTATGGTTTGTTTCCTTTTCAAGTAGCCCTAGGCACAGACTGGGAAAAGCACTTGCATTGAGAGGGTTTGAAAACTTCTAAGAAATAACGAGTTTCCGAAATACCAGCAAATATTTTTTCACCCAATCTTGATGATACGTGGTGGGAATGATCGGTACACAAATCCCACTTGGCTCACCAAATTTTGTTCTTCTAGGTCTAAACATTCGTTTACAGTTGCACTTTTTATTTTTGATTTCACTCTGTTCTTTCCTATATAGATACATGAATTTTAACTGAAAATCCAACATGGTTTGTAGTACCTCTTTGAAACATGACAAAATAAAGGAGTTCTCAGTTTTGTCTCTATGGTTTGTTTCCTCTTCAAGTAGCCCTAGGCACAGACTGTGGAAAAGCACTTTCATTGAGAGTGGTGTTGAGGCTTCTAAGAAATAACGAGTTTCCGAAATAGCAGGAAATATTTTTTCACCCAATATTGATGATACTTGGTGGTAATGATCAGTACACAAATCCCACTTTGCTCACCAAATTTTGTTCCTCTAGGTTTAAGCGTTCGTCTACAGTAGAAGTTGTTATATTTAGGTTTCACTCTGTTCTCTCCTATATAGATAGATGAATTTTTAACTCTAAATCCAACATGGTTTGTAGTAGCTCTTTGAAACTTGACAAAATAAAGGAGTTCTCAGTTTTGTCTCTATGGTTTCTTTCCTCTTCAATTGACCTAGGCACAGACTGTGGAAAAGCACTTTCATTGAGAGGGGTTGCCAAGATTCTAAGAAATAACGAGTTTCCGAAATACCAGCAAATACTTTTTCACCCAATCTTGATGATAAGTGGTGGTAATGACAAGTACACAAATCCCACTTGGCTCACCAAATTTTGTTATTCTCGGTTGAAGCGTTCGTTTACAATAGCAGTTTTTATTTTTAGGTTTCACTGTGTTCTCTCCTATATAGATAGATGAATTTGGAACTCTAAATCCAACATGGTTTGTAGTAGCTCTTTGAAACCTGACAAAATAAAGGAGTTCTCAGTTTTGTCTCTATGGTTTGTTTCCTCTTTAATTAGCCCTAGGCACAGACTGTGGAAAAGCACTTTCATTTTTACAGGTGGCAAAGCTTCTAAGAAATAACGAGTTTCCGAAATACCAGCAAATATTTTTTCACCCAATGTTGACGATACTTGGTGGTAATGATGGGTACACAATTCCCACTTGACTCACCAAATTTTGTTCTTCTAGTTTGAAGCGTTCGTTTACAATAGAAGTTTATATTTTTAGGTATTTCTCTGTTCTCTCCTATATAGATAGATGAATTTGGAGCTCTAAATCAAACATGGTTTTTAGTAGCTCTTTGAAACTTGAAAAAATAAAGGAGTTCTCAGTTTTGTCTCTATGATTTGTTTTCTCTCCAAGTAGCCATAAACAGAGACTGTGGAAAAGCACTTTCAATAAAAGGGGTTGCCAAGCTTCCAAGAAATTACGAGTTTCCGAAATAGCAGCAAATACTTTTTCACCCAATCTTGATGATACGTGGTCGTAATGACAATTACACAAATCCCACTTAGCTCAACAAATTTTGTTCTTCTAAGTTGAAGCGTTCATTTACCGTAGCAGTTTTTATTTTTAGGTTTCACTTTGTTCTCTCCTATATAGATAGATGAATTTGAAACTCTAAATCCCATATGGTTTGTAGTAGCTCTTTGAAACTTGACATATAAAGGAGTTCTCAGTTTTGTCTCTATGGTTTGTTTCCTTTTCAAGTAGCCCTAGGCACAGACTGGGAAAAGCACTTGCATTGAGAGGGTTTGAAAACTTCTAAGAAATAACGAGTTTCCGAAATACCAGCAAATATTTTTTCACCCAATCTTGATGATACGTGGTGGGAATGATCGGTACACAAATCCCACTTGGCTCACCAAATTTTGTTCTTCTAGGTGGAAACATTCGTTTACAGTTGCACTTTTTATTTTTGATTTCACTCTGTTCTTTCCTATATAGATACATGAATTTTAACTGAAAATCCAACATGGTTTGTAGTACCTCTTTGAAACATGACAAAATAAAGGAGTTCTCAGTTTTGTCTCTATGGTTTGTTTCCTCTTCAAGTAGCCCTAGGCACAGACTGTGGAAAAGCACTTTCATTGAGAGTGGTGTTGAGGCTTCTAAGAAATAACGAGTTTCCGAAATAGCAGGAAATATTTTTTCACCCAATATTGATGATACTTGGTGGTAATGATCAGTACTCCAATCCCACTTGGCTCACTAAATTTTGTTGTTCTAGGTTGAAGCGTTCTCTACAGTAGCAATTTTTATATTTAGGTTTCACTCTGTTCTCTTCCATATAGATAGATGAATTTGGAATTCTAAATCGAACATGGTTTGTAGTAGCTCTTTGAAACTTGACAAAATAAAGTAGTTCTCAATTTGGTCTCTATGGTTTTATTCCTCTTCAAGTAGCCCTAGGCACAGACTGTGGAAAAGCACTTTCATTGAAAGGAGTTGCCAAGCTTCTAAGAAATAACGAGTTTCCGAAATACCAGCAAATATTTTTTCACCCAAACTGGATGATACTTGGTGGTAATGATCTGTACACAAATCCCAGTTGACTCACCAAATTTTGTTCTTCTAGGTTGATGCATTCGTTTACAGTAGCAGTTTATATTTTTAGGTTTCCCTCTGTTCTCTCCTATATAGATAGATGAATTTGGAACACTAAATCCAACATGGTTTTTAGTAGCTCTTTGAAACTTGAGAATAAAAAGGCGTTCTCAGTTTTGTCTCTATGGTTTGTTTCCTCTTCAAGTAGCCCTAGGCACAGACTGTGGAAAAGCACTTTCATTGAGAGGGGTTGTAAAGCTTCTAAGATAAAACTAGGTTTCGAAATACCAGCAAACATTTATTCACCCAATCTTGATGATACTTGGTGTAATGATCAGTACACCAATCCCACATGGCTCACCAAATTTGGTTCTTCTAGCTTGAAGCATTCGTTTACAGAAGCAGTTTTTATTTTTAGGTTTCTCTTTGTTCTCTCCTATATAGGTTGATGAATTTGGAACTCTAAATCCAACATGGTTTGTTGTAGCTCTTTGAAACTTGACAAAGTAAAGGAGTTCTCTGTTTTGTCTCTATGGTTTGTTTCCTCTTCAAGTAGACCTAGGCACAGACTGTGGAAAAGCACTTTCATTGAGAGGGGTTGCCAAGTTTCTAAGAAATAACAAGATTCCGAAATACCAGCAAATATTTTTTCACCCAATCTTGATGATACTAGGTGGTAATGATCAGTACACAAATCCGACTAGGCTCACCAAATTTTGTTCTTCTAGGTTTAAGCGTTCATCTACAGTAGCAATTTTTATATTTAGGTTTCACTCTGTCCTCTCATATATAGATAGCTGAATTTGGAACTCTGAATCCAACATGGTTTGTAGTAGCTCTTTGAAACTTCACAAAAAAAGTAGGTGTCAGTTTTGTCTCTATGATTTGTTTCCACTTCAAGTAGCCCTAAACAGAGACAGTGGAAAAGCACTTTCATTGAAAGTGTTTGCCAAGCTTCGAAGAAATAACGAGTTTCGGAAATACCAGCAAATATTTTTTCACCCAATCTTGATGATACTTGGTGGTAATGACAAGTACACAAATCCCACTTGGCTCACGAAATTTTGTTCTTCTAGGTTGAAGCGTTCGTTTTCAGTAGCAGTTTTAATTTTTAGGTTTCACTTTGTTCTCTCTATATAGATAGATGAATTTGGTACTCTAAATCCAACGTGGTTTGTAGTAGCTCTTTGAAACTTGATAAAATAAAGGCGTTCTCAGTTTTGTCTCTATGGTTTGTTTCCTCTTAAAGTAGCCCTAGGCACAGACTGTTGAAAAGCACTTTCATTTAGAGGGGTTGCCAAGCTTCTAAGAAAAAAGGAATTTCCGAAATACCAGCAAACATTTATTCACCCAATCTTGATGATACATGGTGGTAATGATCAGTACACAAATCCCACATGGCTCACCAAATTTAGTTCTTATAGGTTTAAGCGTTCGTCTACAGTAGCAGTTTTTACATTCAGGTTTCCCTCTGTTATCTCCTATAGAGATAAATGAATTTGGAACTCTAAATCCAACATGGTTTGTAGAAGCTCTTTGAAACTTGGCAAAAAAAGTAGTTCTCAGTTTTGTCTCTATGGTTTGTTTCCTCGTCAAGAAGCCATAAGCAGAGACTGTGGAAAGCACTTTCATTGAAAGGTGTTGCCAAGCTTCCAAGAAATTACGATTTTCCGAAATACCAGCAAAATTTTTTTCACCCAATCTTGATGATACATGGTGGTAATGACAAGTACACAAATCCCACTTGGCTCACCAAATTTTGTTCTTCTAGTTTGAAGCGTTCTTCTACAGTTGCAGTTTTTATATTTAGGTTTCACTCTGTTCTCTTCTATATACATAGATGAATTTGGAACTCTAAATCCAACATGGTTTGTCAAGTTTGAAACTTGACAAAATAAAGGAGTTCTCAGTTTTGTCTCTATGGTTTGTTTCCTCTTCAAGTAGCCCTTGGTACAGTCTGTGGAAAAGCACTTTCATTGAAAGGGGTTGCCAAGCTTCCAAGAAATAACGAGTTTCCGAAATACCAGCAAATATTTTTTCACGCAATCTTGATGAAACGTGGTGGTAATGATCAGTACACAAATCCCACATGGCTCACCAAATTTAGTTCTTATAGGTTTAAGCGTTCGTCTACAGTAGCAGTTTTTACATTCAGGTTTCCCTCTGTTCTCTCCTATATAGATAGATGAATTTGGAACTCTAAATCCAACATGTTTTGTAGTAGCTCTTTCAAACTTGACAAAATAAATTAGTTCTCAGTTTTGGCTCTATGATTTTTTTCCTCTTTAAGTAGCCCTAGGCACAGACTGTGGAAAACCACTTTCATTGAGAGGGGTTGCAAAGCTTCTAAGAAATAAAGAGTTTCCGAAGTACCAGCAAATATTTTTTCACCCAATCTTGATGATATTGGTGGTAATGATCAGGACACAAATTTCACTTATCTCACCAAATTCTGTTCTTCTAGGTTGAAGCGTTCGTCTACAGTAGCAGTTTTTATATTTAGGTTTCACTCTGTTCTCTCCTATATTGATAGATGAATTTGGAACTCTAAATCCAACGTCTTTTGTAGTAGCTCTTTGAAACTTGACAAAATAAAGTAGTTCTCAGTTTTGTCTCTATGGTTTGTTTCCTGTTCAAGTAGCCCTAGGCACAGACTGAGGAAAATCGCTTTAATTGAGAGGGGATGCCAAGCTTCTTAGAAATAACGAGATTCCGAAATACCAGCAAATATTATTCCACCCAATCTTTGTGATACTTGGTTTTAATAATCAGTACACCAATCCCACTTAGCTCAAAAAATTTTGTTCTTCTAGGTTGAAGCGTTCGTTTTCAGTAGCAGTTTTCATTTTTAGGTTTCACTTTGTTCTCTCCTATATAGATAGATGAATTTGGAACTCTAAATCCAACATGGTTTGTAGTAGCTCTTTGAAACCTTAGAAAATAAAGGCGTTCTCAGTTTTGTCTCTACGGTTTGTTTCCTCTTCAAGTAGCCCTAGGCACAGACTGTGGAAAAGCACTTTCATTGAGAGGGGTTGCCAACCTTCTAAGAAATAAAGAGTTTCCGAAATACCAGCAAATATTTTTTCACCCAATCTTGATGATACTTGGTGGTAATGATCAGTACACAAATCCCACTTGGCTCACCAAATTTTGTTCTTCTAGGTTGAAGCGTTCGTCTACAGTAGCAGTTTATATATTTAGGTTTTTCTCTGTTCTCTCCTATATAGATAGATGAATTTGGAACTCTAAATCCTCCACGGTTTGTAGTACCTCTTTGAAACTTGACAAAATAAATTAGTTCTCTGTTTTGTCTCTATGGTTTGTTTTCTCTTCAGGTAGCCCTAGGCACAAACTGTGGAAAAGCACTTGCATTGAAAAGTGTTGCCAAGCTTCCAAGGAATAATGAGTTTCCGAAATACCAGAAAATATTTTTTCACCAAATCTTGATAACACTTTGTGGTATGATATGTACACAAATCCCACTTGGCTCATCAAATTTTGTTCTTTCAGGTTGAAGCGTTCGTTTACAGTAGCCATTTTTATTTTTAGGTTTCACTTTGTTCTCTCCTATATAGACAGATGAATTTGGAACTCTAAATCCAACATGGTTTGTAGTAGCTCTTTGAAACTTGACAAAATAAAGAGTTCTCAGTTTTGTGTCTATGGTTTGTTTCCTCTTCAAATAGCCCTAGGCACAGACTGTGGAAAAACACTTTCATTGAGAGGGGTTGCCAAGCTTCTAAGAAATAACGAGTTTCCGAAATATCAGCAAATATTTTTTTACCCAATCCTGATGATACTTGGTGGTAAGGATCAGTACACAGATCCCACTTGGCTCACCAAATTGTGTTCTTCTAGGTTGAAGCATTCGTCTACAGCAGCAGTTTTCATATGTAGGTTTCACTCTGTTCTCTCCTATATAGATAGTTGAATTTGGAACTCTAAATCCAACATGGTTTGTAGTAGCTCTTTGAAACTTGGCAAAATAAAGGAGTTCTCAGTTTTGTCTCTATGGTTTGTTTCCTTTTCAAGTAGCCCTAAGCAGACACTGTGGAAAAGCACTTTCATTGAAAGGGGTTGCCAAGCTTCCAAGAAATTACGAGTTTCCGAAATACCAGCAAATATTTTTCACCCAATCTTGATGATACGTAGTGGTAATGACAAGTACACAAATCCCACTTGGCTCACCAAATTTGCTCTTCTAGGTTAAAGCGTTCGGTTACAGTAGCAGTTTTTATTTTTAGGTTTCACTCTGTTCTCTATTATATAGATAGATGAATTTAAAACACTAAATCCAACATGGTTTGTAGTAGCTCTTTGAAACGTGACAAAATAAAGGAGATCTCAGTTTTGTCTCTATGGTTTGTTTCTTCTTCAAGTAGCCCTAGGCACAGACTGTGGAAAAGCACTTCATTAAGAGGGGTTGCCAAGCTTCTAAGAAATAAGTAGTTTCCGAAATACCAGAAAAATTTTTTCACAAAATCTTGATGATACTTGGTGGTAATGATCAGTTCACAAATCCCACCTGGCTCACCAATTTTTGTTCTTCTAGGTTGAAGCGTTCTTCTACAGTAGCAGTTTTTATATTTAGGTTTCCCTCTGTTATCTCCTATAGAGATAAATGAATTTGGAACTCTAAATCCAACATGGTTTGTAGAAGCTCTTTGAAACTTGGCAAAAAAAGTAGTTCTCAGTTTTGTCTCTATGGTTTGTTTCCTCGTCAAGAAGCCATAAGCAGAGACTGTGGAAAGCACTTTCATTGAAAGGTGTTGCCAAGCTTCCAAGAAATTACGATTTTCCGAAATACCAGCAAAAATTTTTCACCCAATCTTGATGATACATGGTGGTAATGACAAGTACACAAATCCCACTTGGCTCACCAAATTTTGTTCTTCTAGTTTGAAGCGTTCTTCTACAGTTGCAGTTTTTATATTTAGGTTTCACTCTGTTCTCTTCTATATAGATAGATGAATTTGGAACTCTAAATCCAACATGGTTTGTCAAGTTTGAAACTTGACAAAATAAAGGAGTTCTCAGTTTTGTCTCTATGGTTTGTTTCCTCTTCAAGTAGCCCTTGGTACAGTCTGTGGAAAAGCACTTTCATTGAAAGGGGTTGCCAAGCTTCCAAGAAATAACGAGTTTCCGAAATACCAGCAAATATTTTTTCACGCAATCTTGATGATACATGGTGGTAATGATCAGTACACAAATCCCACATGGCTCACCAAATTTAGTTCTTATAGGTTTAAGCGTTCGTCTACAGTAGCAGTTTTTACATTCAGGTTTCCCTCTGTTATCTCCTATAGAGATAAATGAATTTGGAACTCTAAATCCAACATGGTTTGTAGAAGCTCTTTGAAACTTGGCAAAAAAAGTAGTTCTCAGTTTTGTCTCTATGGTTTGTTTCCTCGTCAAGAAGCCATAAGCAGAGACTGTGGAAAGCACTTTCATTGAAAGGTGTTGCCAAGCTTCCAAGAAATTACGATTTTCCGAAATACCAGCAAAATTTTTTTCACCCAATCTTGATGATACATGGTGGTAATGACAAGTACACAAATCCCACTTGGCTCACCAAATTTTGTTCTTCTAGTTTGAAGCGTTCTTCTACAGTTGCAGTTTTTATATTTAGGTTTCACTCTGTTCTCTTCTATATACATAGATGAATTTGGAACTCTAAATCCAACATGGTTTGTCAAGTTTGAAACTTGACAAAATAAAGGAGTTCTCAGTTTTGTCTCTATGGTTTGTTTCCTCTTCAAGTAGCCCTTGGTACAGTCTGTGGAAAAGCACTTTCATTGAAAGGGGTTGCCAAGCTTCCAAGAAATAACGAGTTTCCGAAATACCAGCAAATATTTTTTCACGCAATCTTGATGAAACGTGGTGGTAATGATCAGTACACAAATCCCACATGGCTCACCAAATTTAGTTCTTATAGGTTTAAGCGTTCGTCTACAGTAGCAGTTTTTACATTCAGGTTTCCCTCTGTTCTCTCCTATATAGATAGATGAATTTGGAACTCTAAATCCAACATGTTTTGTAGTAGCTCTTTGAAACTTGACAAAATAAATTAGTTCTCAGTTTTGGCTCTATGATTTTTTTCCTCTTTAAGTAGCCCTAGGCACAGACTGTGGAAAACCACTTTCATTGAGAGGGGTTGCAAAGCTTCTAAGAAATAAAGAGTTTCCGAAGTACCAGCAAATATTTTTTCACCCAATCTTGATGATATTGGTGGTAATGATCAGGACACAAATTTCACTTATCTCACCAAATTCTGTTCTTCTAGGTTGAAGCGTTCGTCTACAGTAGCAGTTTTTATATTTAGGTTTCACTCTGTTCTCTCCTATATTGATAGATGAATTTGGAACTCTAAATCCAACGTCTTTTGTAGTAGCTCTTTGAAACTTGACAAAATAAAGTAGTTCTCAGTTTTGTCTCTATGGTTTGTTTCCTGTTCAAGTAGCCCTGGGCACAGACTGAGGAAAATCGCTTTAATTGAGAGGGGATGCCAAGCTTCTTAGAAATAACGAGTTTCCGAAATACCAGCAAATATATTTTCACCCAATCTTGATGATACTTGGTGGTAATGATCAGGAGACAAATCCCACTTGGCTCACCAAATTCTGTTCTTCTAGGTTTAAGCGTTCCTCTACAGTAGCAGTTTTTATATTTAGGTTTCACTCTGTTCTCTCCTATATAGATAGATGAATTTGGAACTCTAAATCCAACATGGTTTGTAGTAGCTCTTTGAAACTTGAAAAATAAAGTAGTTCTCAGTTTTGTCTCTATGGTTTGTTTCCTCTTCAAGTAGCCCTAGGCACAGACTGTGGAAAAGCACATTCATTGAGAGGGCTTGGCAAGCTTCTAAGAAATAACGAGTTTCCGAAATACCTACAATTATGTTTTCACCCAACCTTGATGATACTTGGTGGTAATGATCAGTACACAAATCCCATTTGGCTCACCATTTTGTTCTTTTAGGTTGAAGCGTTCGTCTACAGTAGCAGTTTTAATATTTATTTTTCCCTCTGTTCTGTCCTATATAGATAGATGAATTTGAAACTCTAAATCCAACATGGTTTGTAGTAGCTCCTTGAAACGTGACAAAATAACGGAGTTCTCAGTTTTGTCTCTATGGTTTGTTTCCTCTTCAAGTAGCCCTAGGCACAGACTGTGGAAAAGCACTTTCATTGAGAGGGGTTGCCAACCTTCTAATAAATAACGAGTTTCCAAAATACCAGCAAATATTTTTTCACCCAATCTTGATGATACTTGGTGGTAAGTATCAGTACACAAATCCCACTTGGCTCACCAAATTTTGTTCTTCTAGGTTGAAGCGTTCGTCTACAGTAGCTGTTTTTGTATTTATGTTTTTCTCTGTTCTTTCCTATATAGATAGATGAATTTGGAACTCTAAATCCATCATGGTTTGTAGTCGCTCTTTGAAACTTGACAAAAAAAAGTAGTTATCAGTTTTGTCTCTATGATTTATTTCCTCTTCAAGTAGCCCTAGGCACAGATTGTGGAAAAGCAATTTCATTGAGAGGGGTTGCCAAGATTCTAAGAAATAACGATTTTCCGAAATACCAGCAAATAGTTTTTTCACCCAATCTTGATGATACTTGCTGGTAATGATCAGTAGAGAAATCCCACTAGGCTCACCAAATTTTCTTCTTCTAGGTTGAAGCGTTCGTCTACATATCAGTTTTTATATTTAGGTTTTTCTCTGTTCTCTCCTATATAGATAGATGAATTTGGAACTCTAAATCCAGCATGGTTTGTAGTAGCTCTTTGAAACTTGACAAAAGAACGTAGTTCGCAATTTTGTCTCTATGGTTTGTTTCCTCTTCAAGTATCCCTAAGCAGAGACTCTGGAATAGGACTTTCATTGAAAGGGGTGGCCAAGCTTCCTAGAAATTAAGAGTTTCTGAAATACCAGCAAATATTTTTTCACCCAATCTTGATGATACGTGGTGGTAATGACAAGTACACAAATCCCACTTGGCTCACCAAAATTTGTTCTAGGTTGAAGCGTTCGTTTACAGTAGCAGTTTTATTTTTAGGTTTCACTCTGTTCTCTCCTATATAGATAGAGGAATTTGGAACTCTAAATCCAACATGTTTTGTAGTAGCTCTTTGAAACTTGACAAAATAAAGGAGTTCTCGGTTTTGTTGCTATGGTTTGTTTTCTCTTCAAGTAGCCCTAGGCACAGACTGTGGAAAAGCACTTTCATTGAGAGTGGTTGCCAAGCTTCTAAGATATAACGAGTTTCCGAAATACCAGCAAATATTTTTTCACCCAAACTTGATGATACTTGGTGGTAATGATCAGTACACAAATCCCACTTGGCTCACCAAATTTTGTTCTTCTAGTTAAAGCGTTCTTCTACAGTAGGAGTTTTTATATTTAGGTTTCACACTGTTCTCTCCTATATAGATAGATGAATTTGGAACTCTAAATCCAACATGGTTTGTAGTTACTCTTTGAAACGTGACAAAATAAAGGAGTTCTTAGTTTTGTCTCTATGGTTTGTTTCCTTTTCAAGTAGCCCTAAGCAGACACTGTGGAAAAGCACTTTCATTGAAAGGGGTTGTCAAGCTTCCAAGAAATTACGAGTTTCC
>NW_027511746.1:0-21912 GCF_048772815.1 Callospermophilus lateralis | reverse complement strand
CTAACCAAATTTTGTTCTTCTAGGTTAAATCGTGGGTCTACAGCAGCATTTTTTATTTTTAGGTTTCACTCTGTTCTCTCCTATATAGATAGATGTATTTGGAAGTCTAAATCCAACATGATTTGTAGTAGCTCTTTGAAACTTGACAAATAAAGGAGTCTTCAGTTTTGTCTCTATGATTTGTTTCGTCTTCAAGTAGCCCTAAGCAGAGACTGAGGAAAAGCATTTTCATTGAGTTTGGTTGCCAATCTTCTAAGAAATAATGAGTTTCTGAAATACCAGCAAATATTTTTTCACCCAATCTTGATGATACTTGGTGGTAATGATCAGTACACAAATCCCACTTACCTCACCAAATTTTGTTCTTCTAGGTTTAAGCGTTCGTCTACTGTAGCAGTTTTTATATTTAGGTTTCCCTCTGTTCTCTCCTATATAGATAGATGAATTGGGAACTCTAAGTCCAACATGGTTTGTAGTAGCTCTTTGAAACTTGACAAAATAAAGGAGTTCTCAGTTTTGTCTCTATGGTTTGTTTCCTCTTCAAGTAGCCCTTGGCACAGACTGTGGAAGAGCACTTTCATTGAGAGGGGTTAACAAGCTTCTAAGAATTAACAAGTTTCCAAAACCAGCAAATATTTTTTCACAAAATCTTGATGATACTTGGTGGTAATGATCAGTACACAAATCCCACTTGGCTCACCAAATTTTATTCTACTAGGTTGAAGCGTTAGTCTACAGTATCAGTTTTTATATTTAGGTTTCTCTCTGTTCTCTGCTATATAGATAGATCAATTTGGAACCCTAAATCCAACATGGTTTGTAGTAGCTCTATGAAAATTGACAAAATAAAGTAGTTCTCAGTTTTGTCTCTATGGTTTGTTTCCTCTTCAAGTACCCTAAGCAGAGACTGTGGAAAAGCACTTTCATTGAAAGGGGTTGCCAAGCTTCCAAGAAATTACGATTTTCCCAAATACCGGCAAATATTTTTTCACCCAATCTTGATGATACGTGGTGGTAATGAGAAGTACACACATCCCACTTGACTCACCAAATTTTGTTCTTCTAGGTGGGAGCGTTCGTTTACAGTAGCAGTTTTTATTTTTAAGTTTCCCTCTGTTCTCTCCTATATAGATAGATGAATTTGGAACTCTAAAACCAACATGGTTTGTAGTAGCTCTTTGAAACTTGAAAAAATTAAGGAGTTCTCAGTTTTGTCTCTATGGTTTGTTTCCTATTCAAGTAGCCCTAAGCAGAGACTGTGGAAAAGCACTTTCATTGAAAGGGGTTGCCAAGCTTCCAAGAAATTACGAGTTTCCGAAATACCGGCAAATATTTTTTCACCCAATCTTGATGATACGTGGTGCTAATGACAAGTACACACATCCCACTCGGCTCACGAAATTTGGTTCATCTAGGTTAAATCGTTCGTCTACAGTAGCGGTTTTTATATTTAGGTTTAACTCTGTTCTCTCCTATATAGATAGATGAATTTGGAAATCTAAATCCAACATGGTTCATAGTAGTTCTTTGATACTTGACAAAATAAAGTGGTTCTCAGTTTTGTCTCTATGGTTTGTTTCCTCTTCAAGTAGCCCTAGGCACAGACTGTGGAAAAGCACTTACATTGAGAGGGGTTGCCAAACTTCTAAGAATTAACGAGTTTCCAAAGTACCAGCAAGTATTTTTTCACCCAATCTTGATGATACTTGGTGGTAATGATCAGTACACAAATCCCACTTACCTCACCAAATTTTGTTCTTCTGGGTTTAAGCGTTCGTCTACTGTAGCAGTTTTTATATTTAGGTCTCACTCTGTTCTCTCCTATACAGATAGATGAATTGGGAACTCTAAATCCAACATGGTTTGTAGTAGCTCTTTGAAACTTGACAAAATAAAGGAGTTCTCAGTTTTGTCTCTATGGTTTGTTTCCTCTTCAAGTAGCCCTTGGCACAGACTGTGGAAAAGCACTTTCATTGAGAGGGGTTTCCAAGCTTCTAAGAATTAACGAGTTTCCAAAACCAGCAAATATTTTTTCACAAAATCTTGATGATACTTGGTGGTAATGATCAGTGCACAAATCCCACTTGGCTCACCAAATTTTATTCTACCATGTTGAAGCGTTAGTCTACAGTATCAGTTTTTATATTTAGGTTTCACTCTCCCATAGAGTTAGATGAATTTGGAACCCTAAATCCAACATGGTTTGTAGTAGCTCTATGAAACTTGACAAAATAAAGTAGTTCTCAGTATTGTCTCTATGGTTTGTTTCCTCTTCAAGTAGCCCTAAGCAGAGACTGTGGAAAAGCACTTTCATTGAATGGGGTTGCCAAGCTTCCAAGAAATTACGAGTTTCCGAAATACCGGCAAATATTTTTTCACCCAATCTTGATGATACGTGGTGGTAATGACAAGTACACACATCCCACTTGGCTCAGCAAATTTTGTTCTTCTAGGTTGGAGCGTTCGTTTACAGTAGCAGTATTTATTTTTAAGTTTCCCTCTGTTCTCTCCTATATAGATAGATGAATTTGGAACTCTAAATCCAACATGGTTTGTAGTAGCTCTTTGAAACTTGACAAAATAAAGGAGTTCTCAGATTTTTCTCTATTTTTTGTGTCCTCTTCAAGTAGCCCTAGGCACAGACTGTGGAAAACCACTTTTATTGAGTGGGGTTGCCAAGCTGTAAGAATTAACGAGTTTCCGAAATACAAGCAAATATTTTTTCTTCCAATCTGATGATACTTGGTGGTAATGATCAGTACACAAATCCCACTTGGCTCACCAAATTTTGTTCTACTAGGTTGCAGCATTCGTCTACAGTATCGGTTTTTATATTTAGGTTTCCCTCTGTTCTCTCCTATATAGATAGATGAATTTGGAACTCTAAAACCAACATGGTTTGTACTAGCTCTTTGAAACTTGAAAAAATAAAGGAGTTCTCAGTTTTGTCTCTATGGTTTGTTTCCTCTTCAAGTAGCCCTAAGCAGAGACTGTGGAAAAGCACTTTCATTGAAAGGGGTTGCCAAGCTTCCATGAAATTACGAGTTTCCGAAATACCGGCAAATATTTTTTCACCCAATCTTGATGATACGTGGTGGTAATGACAAGTACACACATCCCACTTGGCTCACGAAATTTTGTTCATCTAGGTTGAAGCGTTCGTTTACAGTAGCAGTTTTTATTTTTAAGTTTCCTTGTTCTCTCCTATATAGATAGATGAATTTGGAACTCTAAATCAAACATGGTTTGTAGTAGCTCTTTCAGACTTGACAAAATAAAGGAGTTCTCAGTTTTGTCTCTATGTATTGTTTCCTCTTCAAGTAGCCCTAGGCACAGACTGTGGAAAAGCACTTACATTGAGAGGGGTTGCCAAACTTCTAAGAATTAACGAGTTTCCGAAATACCAGCAAGTAATTTTTCACCCAATCTTGATGATACTTGGTGGTAATGATCAGTACACAAATCCCACTTGGCTCAACAAATTTTGTTCTTCTAGGTTGAAGCGTTTGTTTACAGTAGCAGTTTTTATTTTTAGGTTTCACTCTGTTCTCTCCTATATAATGAGATGAATTTGGAACTCTAAATCCAACATGATTTGTAGTAGCTCTTTTAAACTTGACAAAATAAAGGAGTTCTCAGTTTTGTTTCTATGGTTTGTTTCCTCTTCAAGTAGCCCTAGGCAAGACTGTGGAAAGCACTTTCATTTGAGAGGGGTTGCCAAGCTTCTAAGAATTAACGAGTTTCCGAAATACCAGCAAATATTTTTTTTCACCCAATCTTGATGATACTTGGTGGTAATGATCAGTACACAAATCCCATTGGCTCACCAAATTTTGTTCTTCTAGGTTAAATCGTGGGTCTACAGCAGCATTTTTTATTTTTAGGTTTCACTCTGTTCTCTCCTATATAGATAGATGTATTTGGAAGTGTAAATCCAACATGATTTGTAGTAGCTCTTTGAAACTTGACAAAATAAAGGAGTCCTCAGTTTTGTCTCTATGATTTGTTTCGTGTTCAAGTAGCCCTAAGCAGAGACTGAGGAAAAGCATTTTCATTGAGAGTGGTTGCCAATCTTCTAAGAAATAATGAGTTTCTGAAATACCAGCAAATATTTTTTCACCCAATCTTGATGATACTTGGTGGTAATGATCAGTACACAAATCCCACTTACCTCACCAAATTTTGTTCTTCTAGGTTTAAGCGTTCGTCTACTGTAGCAGTTTTTATATTTAGGTTTCCCTCTGTTCTCTCCTATATAGATAGATGAATTTGGAACTCTAAATCCAACATGGGTTGTAGTAGCTCTATCAAACTTGACAAAATAAAGGAGTCCTCAGTTTTGTCTCTATGATTTGTTTCGTCTTCAAGAAGCCCTAAGCAGAGACTGTGGAAAAGCATTTTCATTGAGAGTGGTTGCCAAGCTTCTAAGAAATAATGAGTTTCTGAAATACCAGCAAACATTTTTTCACCCAATCTTGATTATATTTTGTGGTAATGATCAGTACACAAATCTCACTTGGCTCACCAAATTTTGTTCTTCTAGGTTTAAGCGTTCGTCTACTGTAGCAGTTTTTATATTTAGGTTTCACTCCGTTCTCTCCTATATAGATAGATGAATTTGGAACTCTAAATCCAACATCGTTTGTAGTAGCTCTTTGAAACTTGAAAAAATAAAGAAGTTCTCAGTTTTGTCTCTATGGTTTGTTTCCTCTTCAAATAGCCCTTGGCACAGACTGTGGAAAAGCACTTTCATTGAGAGGAGTTGCCAAGCTTCTAAGAATTAACGTTTTTCCAAAACCAGCAAATATTTTTTCACGAAATCTTGATGATACTTGGTGGTAATGACAAGTATACAATTCCCACTTGGCTCACCAAATTTTGTTCTTCTAGGTTGGAGCGTTCGTTTACAGTAGCAGTTTTTATTTTTAAGTTTCCCTCTGTTCTCTCCTATATAGATAGATGAATTTGGAACTCTAAATCCAACATGGTTTGTAGTAGCTCTTTGAAACTTGACAAAATAAAGGAGTTCTCAGTTTTGTCTCTATGGTTTGTTTAATCTTCAAGTAGCCCTAGGCACAGACTGTGGAAAAGCATTTTCATTTAGAGGGGTTGCCAAGCTTCTAAGATATAACGAGTTTCTGAGATACCAGCAAATATTTTTTCACCCAATCTTGATGATAGTTGTGCTAATGATCAGTACACAAATCCCACTTGTCTCACCAAATTTTGTTCTTCTAGGTTGAAGCGTTCGTCTACAGTTGCAGTTTTTATATTTAGGTTTCCCTCTGTTCTCTCCTATATAGATAGATGAATTTGGAACACTAAATCCAACATGGATTGTAGTAGCTATTTGAAACTTGACAAAATAAAGGAGTTCTCAGTTTTGTCTCTATGCTTTGTTTCCTCTTCAAGTAGCCCTAGGCACCGACTGTAGAAAACCACTTTCATTGAGAGTGGTTGTCAAGCTTCTAAGAAATAACGAGTTTCCGAAATGCCAGCAAATATTTTTTTTCACCCAATCTTGATGATACTTGGTGGTAATGATCAGTACACAAATCCCACTTGGCTCACCAAATTTTGTTCTTCTAGGTTGAAGCGTGGGTCTACAGCAGCAGTTTTTATTTTTAGGTTTCACTCTGTTCTCTCCTATATAGATAGATGAATTTGGAAGTCTAAATCCAACATGGATTGTAGTAGCTCTTTGAAACTTGACAAAATAAAGGAGTCCTTAGTTTTGTCTCTATGATTTGTCTCGTCTTCAAGTAGCCGTAAGCAGAGACTGAGGAAAAGCATTTTCATTGAGAGTGGTTGCCAAGCTTCTAAGAAATAATGAGTTTCTGAAATACCAGCAAATATTTTTTCACGAAATCTTGATGATACTTGGTGGTAATGATCAGTACACAAATCCCACTTACCTCACCAAATTTTGCTCTTCTAGGTTTAAGCGTTCGTCTACAGTAGCAGTTTTTATACTTAGGTTTCACTCTGTTCTCTCCTATACAGATAGATGAATTGGGAACTCTAAATTCAACATGGTTTGTAGTAGCTCTTTGAAACTTGACAAAATAAAGGAGTTCGCAGTTTTGTCTCTATGGTTTGTTTCCTCTTCAAGTAGCCCTTGGCACAGACTGTGGAAAAGCACTTTCATTGAGAGGAGTTGCCAAGCTTCTAAGAATTAACGTGTTTCCAAAACCAGCAAATATTTTTTCACGAAATCTTGATGATACATGGTGGTATTGATCAGTACACAAATCTCACTTGGCTCACCAAATTTTATTGTAGTAGGTTGAAGCATTATTCTACAGTATCAGTTTTTATATTTAGGTTTCACTCTGTTCTCTCCTGTATAGATAGATGAATTTAGAACTCTAAATCCAACATGGTTTTAAGTAGCTCTATGAAACTTGACAAAATAAAGAAGTTCTCAGTTTTGTCTCTGTGGTTTGTTTCCTCTTCAAGTAGCCCTAAGCAGAGACTGTGGAAAAGCACTTTCATTGAAAGGGGTTGCCAAGCTTCAAGAATTTACGATTTTCCGAAATACCGGCAAATATTTTTTCACCCGATCTTGATGATACGTGGTGGTAATGACAAGTACACACATCCCACTTGGCTCAGCAAAGTTTGTTCTTCTAGGTTGGAGCGTTCGTTTACATTAGCAGTTTTTATTTTTAAGTTTCCCTCTGGCCTCTCCTATATTGATAGATGAATTTGGAACTCTAAATCCAACATGGTTTGTAGTAGCTCTTTGAAACTTGACAAAATAAAGGAGTTCTCAGTTTTGTCTCTATGGTTTGTTTAATCTTCAAGTAGCCCTAGGCACAGACTGTGGAAAAGCATTTTCATTGAGAGGGGTTGCCAAGCTTCTAAGATATAACGAGTTTCTGAGATACCAGCAAATATTTTTTCACCCGATCTTGATGATAGTTGTGCTAACGATCAGTACACAAATCCCACTTGGCTCACCAAATTTTGTTCTTCTAGGTTGAAGCGTTCGTCTACAGTAGCAGTTTTTATATTTAGGTTTCCCTCTGTTCTCTCCTATATAGATAGATGAATTTGGAACACTAAATTCAACATGGATTGTAGTAGCTATTTGAAACTTGACAAAATAAAGGAGTTCTCAGTTTTGTCTCCATGCTTTGTTTCCTCTTCAAGTAGCCCTAGGCACAGACTGTAGAAAACCACTTTCATTGAGAGTGGTTGTCAAGCTTCTAAGAAATAACGAGTTTCCGAAATACCAGCAAATATTTTTTTTCACCCAATCTTGATGATACTTGGTGG
Source organism: Callospermophilus lateralis (assembly GCF_048772815.1). Taxonomy (NCBI): domain Eukaryota; kingdom Metazoa; phylum Chordata; class Mammalia; order Rodentia; family Sciuridae; genus Callospermophilus; species Callospermophilus lateralis. Next base: position 14,631 of record NW_027511746.1, on the reverse strand, counting down.
TAATGATCAGTAAACAAATCCCACTTGGCTCACCAAATTTTGTTCTTCTAGGTTGAAGCGTGGGTCTACAGCAGCAGTTTTTATTTTTAGGTTTCACTCTGTTCTCTCCTATATAGATAGATGAATTTGGAAGTCTAAATCCAACATGGATTGTAGTAGCTCTTTGAAACTTGACAAAATAAAGGAGTCCTTAGTTTTGTCTGTATGATTTGTTTCGTCTTCAAGTAGCCGTAAGCAGAGACTGAGGAATAGCATTTTCATTGAGAGTGGTTGCCAAGCTTCTAAGAAATAATGAGTTTCTGAAATACCAGCAAATATTTTTTCACGAAATCTTGATGATACTTGGTGGTAATGATCAGTACACAAATCCCACTTACCTCACCAAATTTTGTTCTTCTAGGTTTAAGCGTTCGTCCACTGTAGCAGTTTTTATATTTAGGTTTCACTCTGTTCTCTCCTATACAGATAGATGAATTGGGAACTCTAAATCCAACATGGTTTGTAGTAGCTCTTTGAAACTTGACAAAATAAAGGAGTTCGCAGTTTTGTCTCTATGGTTTGTTTCGTCTTCAAGTAGCCCTTGGCACAGACTGTGGAAAAGCACTTTCATTGAGAGGGGTTGCCAAGCTTCTAAGAATTAACGAGTTTCCAAAATACCAGCAAATATTTTTTCACGAAATCTTGATGATACTTGGTGGTAATGATCAGTACACAAATCCCACTTGGCTCACCAAATTTTATTGTAGTAGGTTGAAGCATTAGTCTACAGTATCAGTTTTTATATTTAGGTTTCACTCTGTTCTCTCCTCTATAGATAGATGAATTTCGAACCCTAAATCCAACATGGTTTGTAGTAGCTCTATGAAACTTGACAAAATCAAGAAGTTCTCAGTTTTGTCTCTATGGTTTGTTTCCTCTAGAAGTAGCCCTAAGCAGAGACTGTTGAAAAGCACTTTCATTGAAAGGGGTTGCCAAGCTTCCAAGAAATTACGAGTTTCCGAAATACCAGCAAATATTTTTTCACCCAATCGTGATGATACGTTTTGGTAATAACAAGTACACACATCCCACTTGGCTCAGCAAAGTTTGTTCTTCTAGGTTGGAGCGTTCGTTTACATTAGCAGTTTTTATTTTTAAGTTTCCCTCTGTTCTCTCCTATATACATAGATGAATATGGAACTCTAAATCCAACATGGTTTGTAGTAGCTCTTTGAAACTTGACAAAATAAAGGATTTCTCAGTTTTGTCTCTATGGTTTGTTTAATCTTCAAGTAGCCCTAGGCACAGACTGTGGAAAAGCATTTTCATTGAGAGGGGTTGCCAAGCTTCTAAGATATAACGAGTTTCTGAGATACCAGCAAATATTTTTTCACCCAATCTTGATGATAGTTGTGCTAAAGATCAGTACACAAATCCCACTTGGCTCACAAATTTTGTTCTTCTAGGTTGAAGCGTTCGTCTACAGTAGCAGTTTTTATATTTAGGTTTCACTCTGTTCTCTCCTATATAGATAGATGAATTTGGAACACTAATTCCAACATTGATTGTAGTAGCTATTTGAAACTTGACAAAATAAAGGAGTTCTCAGTTTTATCTCTATGCTTTGTTTCCTCTTCAAGTAGCCCTAGGCACAGACTGTAGAAAACCACTTTCATTGAGAGTGGTTGTCAAGCTTCTAAGAAATAACGAGTTTCCGAAATACCAGCAAATATTTTTTCACCCAATCTTGATGGTACTTGGTGGTAATGATCAGTACACAAATCCCACTTGGCTCACCAAATTTTGTTCTTCTAGGTTGAAGCATTCATCTACAGTAGCCGTTTTTATATTTAGGTTTTCCTCTGTTCTCTCCTACATAGATAGATGACTTTGGAACTCTAAATCCAACATGGTTCATAGTAGCGCTTTGAAACTTGACAAAATAAAGGAGTTCTCAGTTTTGTCTCTGTGTTTTTTTTCCTCTTCAAGTAGCCCTAGTTACAGACTGTGGAAAAGCATTTTCATTGAGAGGGGTTGCCAAGCTTCTAAGAATTAACGAGTTTCCGAAATACAAGCAAATATTTTTTCACCCAATCTTGATGATACTTGGTGGTGATGATCAGTACACAAATCCCACTTGGCTCACCAAATTTTGTTCTACTAAGTTACAGCGTTCGTCTACAGTAGCTGTTTTTATATTTAGGTTTCACTCTTTTCTCTCCTATATAGATAGATGAATTTGGAACTCTAAATCCAACATGGGTTGTAGTAGCTCTATCAAACTTGACAAAATAAAGGAGTCCTCAGTTTTGTCTCTATGATTTGTTTCGTCTTCAAGAAGCCCTAAGCAGAGACTGTGGAAAAGCATTTTCATTGAGAGTGGTTGCCAAGCTTCTAAGAAATAATGAGTTTCTGAAATACCAGCAAACATTTTTTCACCCAATCTTGATTATACTTTGTGGTAATGATCAGTACACAAATCTCACTTGGCTCACCAAATTTTGTTCTTCTAGGTTTAAGCGTTCGTATACTGTAGCAGTTTTTATATTTAGGTTTCACTCTGTTCTCTCCTATATAGATAGATGAATTTGGAACTCTAAATCCAACATCGTTTGTAGTAGCTCTTTGAAACTTGAAAAAATAAAGAAGTTCTCAGTTTTGTCTCTATGGTTTGTTTCCTCTTCAAATAGCCCTTGGCACAGACTGTGGAAAAGCACTTTCATTGAGAGGAGTTGCCAAGCTTCTAAGAATTAACGTGTTTCCAAAACCAGCAAATATTTTTTCACGAAATCTTGATGATACTTGGTGGTAATGATCAGTACACAAATCCCACTTGGCTCACCAAATTCTACTAGGTTGAAGCGTTATTCTACAGTATCAGTTTTTATATTTAGGTTTCACTCTGTTCTCTCCTGTATAGATAGATGAATTTAGAACTCTAAATCCAACATGGTTTTAAGTAGCTCTTTGAAACTTGACAAAATAAAGTGTTCTCAGTTTTGTCTCTATGGTTTGTTTCCTCTTCAAGTAGCCCTAAGCAGAGACTGTGGAAAAGCACTTTCATTGAAAGGGGTTGCCAAGCTTCAAGAATTTACAATTTTCCAAAATACCGGCAAATATTTTTTCACCGAATCTTGATGATACGTGGTGGTAATGACAAGTACACAAATCCCACTTGGCTCACCAAATTTTGTTCTTCTAGTTTGAAGCGTTCGTTTACAGTACCAGTTTTTATTTTTAGGTTTCACTTTGCTCTCTCCTATATAGATAGATGAATTAGGAACTCTAAATACAACATGGGTTGTAGTAGCTCTTTAAAACTTGGCAAAATAAAGGAGTTCTCAGTTTTGTTCCTGGTTTGTTTCTTCTTAAATTAGCCCTAGGCACAGACTGTGGAAAAGCAATTTCATTGAGAGGGGTTGCCAAGCTTCTAAGAAATAACGATTTTCCGAAATACCAGCAAATATTTTTTCACCCAACCTTGATGATACTGGGTGGTAATGATCAGTACACAAATCCCACTTCACTCACCAAATTTTGTTCTTCTAGGTTGAAGCGTTCCTCTACAGTAGCAGTTTTTATATTTAGGTTTCACTCCATTCTCTCCCATAAAGATGGATTAATTTGAAACTCTAAATCCAACATGGTTTGTAGTAGCTCTTTGAAACTTGACCAAAAAAAGTAGTTCTCAGATTTGTCTTTATGGTTTGTTTCCTCTTCAAGTAGCCCTAAGCAGAGACTTTGGAAAAGCACTTTCATTGAAAGGGGATGCCAAGCTTCCAAGAAATTACAAGTTTCCGAAATACCAGCAAATATTTTTTCACCCAATCTTGATGATACGTGGTGGTAATGACAAGTACACAAATCCCACTTGGCTCTCCAAATTTTGTTCTTCTAGGTTGAAGCGTTTGTTTTCTTTAGCAGTTTTTATTTTTAGGTTTCACTCTGTTCTCTCCTATATAGATAGAAGAATTTTGAACTCTAAATCCAACATAGATTTTAGTAGCTCTTTGAAACTTGATAAAATAAAGTAGGTCTCAGTTTTTTCTCTATGGTTTGTTTCCTCTTCACGTAGCCCTAAGCACAGACTGTGGAAAAGCAGTTTCATTGAAACGGGTTGCCAAGCTTCCAAGAAATTACAAGTTTCCGAATTACCAGCCAATATTTCTTCACCCAATCTTGATGGTACATGGTGGTAATTACAAGTACACAAATCCCACAGGCTCACCAAATTTTGTTTTTCTAAATTGAAGCGTTCGTCTACAGTGGCATTTTTTATATTTAGGTTTCCCTCTCTTCTATCCTATATAGATAGATTAATTTGGAACCCTAAATCCAACATAGTTTGTAGTAGCCCTTTGAAACTTGAAAAAACAAGGGAGTTCTTAGTTTTGTCTCTATTTTTTGTTTCCTCTCCAGGTAGCCCTCTGCACAGACTGTGGAAAAGCCCTTTCATTGAGAGGGGTTGCGAAGCTTCTAAGAAATAACGAGTTTCCGAAATACCAGCAAATATGTTTTCTCCCAATCTTGATGATACTTGGTGGTAATGATCAGTACACAAATCCCACTTGGCTCACCAAATTTTGTTCTTCTAGGTTGAAGCGTTCGTCTACAGTACCAGTTTTTATATTTAGGTTTCCCTCTGTTCTCTCATATATAGATAGATGAATTTGGAACTCTAAATCCAACATGGTTTGTAGTAGCTCTTTGAAACTTGAGGAAAAAAAAAGTAGTTCTCAGTTTTGTTTCTATGGTTTGTTTTCTCTTCAAGTAGCCCTAGGCAGAGACTGTTGAAAAGCACTTTCATTGAGACGGGTTGCCAAGCTTCTAAGAAATAACGAGTTTCCGAAATAACAGCAAATATTTTTCCACCGAATCTTGATGATACATGGTGGTAATGATCAGTTCACAAATCCCACTTGACTCACTAAATTTTGTTCTTCTACTTTGAAGCGTTCGTTTACAGGAGCATTAGGTTTCCCTCTATTCTCTCCTATATAGATAGATGAATTTGGAACTCTAAATCCAACATGGTTTGTAGTAGCTCTTTAAAACTTGCCCAAAAAACGTAGTTCTCAGTTTCGTCTCTATTATTTGTTTCCTCTTCAAGTAGCCCTAAGCAGAGACTGTGGAAAAGCACTTTCATTGAAAGGGGTTGAGAAGCATCCAAGAAATTACGAGTTTCTGAAATACCAGCCAATATTTTCTCACCCAATCTTGATGGTATGTGGTGGTAATGATCGGTACACAAATCCCACTTGACACACCAAATTTTGTTCTTCTAGTTTGAAGCGTTCGTTTACAGTAGCAGTTTATATTTTTAGGTTTCCCTCTGTTGTCTCCTATATACATAGATGAATTTGGAACTCTAAATCCAACATGTTTTGTAGTAGCTCATTGAAACTTGACAAAATAAAGGAGTTCTCAGTTTTCTCTCCATGGTTTGTTTCCTCTTCAACTAGCCCAAGGCAAGACTGTGGAAATACATTTTCATTGAGAGGGGTTCCCAAGCTTCTAAGAATTAACGAGTTTCTGAAATACCAGCAAATATTTTTTCACACAATCTTGATGATACTTGGTAGTAATGATCAGTACACAAATCCCACTTGGCTCAAAAAATTTTGTTCTTCTAGGTTGAAGCGTTCCTCTACAGTAGCAGTTTTTATATTTAGGTTTCCCTCTGTTCTCTCCCATATCAATAGATGAATTAGGAACTCTAAATCCAACATGGTTTGTAGTAGCTCTTTGAAGCTTGACAAAAAAAGTAGTTCTCAGTTTTGTCTCTACGGATTGTTTCCTCTTCAAGTAGCCCTAAGCAGAGACTGTGGTAAAGCACTTTCATTGAAAGGGGTTGCCAATCTTCCAAGAAATTACGAGTTTCCGAAATACCAGCAAATATTTTTTCACCCAATCTTGATGATACGTGGTGATAATGACAAGTACACAAATCCCACTTGGCTCAACAATTTTGTTCTTCTAGGTTGAAGCGTTTTTTTTTTTTTTTTTTTACTTTAGCAGTTTTTATTTTTAGGTTTCACTCTGTTCTCTCCTATATAGATAGAAGAATTTGGAACTCTAAATCCAACATTGTTTTTAGTAGCTCTTTGAAACTTGATAAAATAAAGTAGTTCTCAGTTTTTTCTCTATGGTTTGTTTCCTCTTCACGTAGCCCTAAGCAGAGACTGTGGAAAAGCACTTTCATTGAAAGGGGTTGCCAAGCTTCCAAGAAATTACAAGTTTCCGAAATACCAGCCAATATTTTTTCACCCAATCTTGAGATACGTGGTGGTAATGACAAGTACACAAATCCCACTTGGCTCACCAAATTTTGTTTTTCTAGGTTGAAGCGTTCGTCTACAGTGGCATTTTTTATATTTAGGTTTCACTCGGTTCTCTCCCATAAAGATAGATTAATTTGGAACTCTAAATCCAACACGGTTTGTAGTAGCTCTTTGAAACTTGACAAAAAAAAGTAGTTCTCAGTTTTGTCTCTATGGTTTGTTTCCTCTTCAAGTAGCCCTAAGCAGAGACTTTGAAAAAGCACATTCATTGAAAGGGGTTACCAATTTTCCAAGAAATTACGAGTTTTCAAAATACCAGCAAATATTTATTCACCCAATATGGATGATACTTGGTGGTAATGACAAGCACACAAATCCCACCTGGCTAACCAAATTTTGTTCTTCTAGGTTGAAGCGTTCCGTTACAGTAGCAGTTTTTATTTTTAGGTTTCACTCTGTTATCTTCTATATAGATAGATGAATTTGGAACTCTAAATCCAACATCGTTTGTAGTAGCTCTTTGAAACTTGACAGATAAAAGTAGTTCTCAGTTTTGTCTCTATGGTTGGTTTCCTCTTCAAGTGGCCCTAGGCAAAGACTGTGGAAAAGCACTATCATTGAGGGGGTTTGCAGGCTTCTAAGAAAAAACTAGTTTCCGAAATACCAGCAAATATTTTTTCACCCAATCTTGATGATACTTGGTGGTAATGATCAGTACACCACCCCACTTGGCTCACCAAATTTTGTTCTTCTAGGTTGAAGCGTTCGTCTACAGTAGCAGATTTATATTTAGGTTTCACTCAGTTCTCTCCTATATAGATAGATAAATTTGGAACTTGAAATCCAACATGGTTTGTAGTAGCTCTTTGAAACTTGATAATATAAAGTAGATCTCAGTTTTGTCTCTATGGTTTGTTTCCTCTTCAAGTAGCCCTAGGCACAGACTGTGGAAAAGCACTTTCATTGAGAGGGGTTGAAAGCTTCTAAGAAATAATGAGTTTCCGAAATACCAGCAAATATTTTTTCACCCAATCTTGATTATACTTGATGGTAATGATTGGTACAAAAATCAAACTTGACTCACCAAATTTTGTTCTTCAAGATTGAAGCGTTCGTCTACAGTAGCAGTTTTTATATTTAGGTTTCCCTCGGTTCTCTCCTATACAGATAGATGAATTTGGAACTCTAAATCCAACATAGTTCGTAGTAGCTCTTGGAAACTTGAAAAAACAAAAGAGTTCTTTGTTTTGTCTCTATGGTTTGTTTCCTCTTCAGGTAGCCCTCTGCACAGACTGTGGAAAAGCCCTTTCATTGAGATGGGTTGCCAAGCTTCTAAGAAATAAAGAATTTCCAAAATACCAGCAAATATATTTTCTCCCAATCTTGATGATACTTGGTGGTAATGATCAGTACACAAATCCCACTTGGCTCACCAAATTTTGTTCTTCTAGGTTGAAGCGTTCGTCTACAGTAGCAGTTTTTATATTTAGGTTTCCCTCTGTTCTCTCATATATAGATAGATGAATTTGGAACTCTAAATCCAACATGGTTTGTAGTAGCTCTTTGAAACTTGACCAAAAAAAAGTAGTTCTGAGTTTTGTCTCTATGGTTTGTTTCCTCTTCAAGTAGCACTAGGCACAGACTGTTGAAAAGCACTTTCATTGAGACGGGTTGCCAAGATTCTAAGAAATAACGAGTTTTCGAAATACCAGCAAATATTTTTCCACCCAATCTTGATGATACTTGGTGATAATGATCAGTTCACAAATCCCACTTGACTCACTAAATTTTGTTCTTCTACTTTGAAGCGCTCGTTTATAGTAGCATTAGGTTCCCTTCTATTCTCTCCTATATAGATAGATGAATTTGGAACTCTAAATCCAACATGGTTTGTAGTAGCTCTTTAAAACTTGCCCAAAAAACGTAGTTCTCAGTTTTGTCTCTATGATTTGTTTCTTCTTCAAGTAGCCCTAAGCAGAGACTGTGGAAAAGCACTTTCATTGAAAGGGGTTGACAAGCATCAAGAAATTACGAGTTTCTGAAATACCAGCAAATATTTTCTCACCCAATCTTGATGGTACTTGGTGGTAATTATCAGTACACAAATCCCCCTTGAATCACCAAATTTTGTTCTTCTAGTTTGAAGCGTTCTCTTACAGTAGCAGTTTATATTTTTAGGTTTCCCTCTGTTGTCTCCTATATACATAGATGAATTTGGAACTCTAAATCCAACATGTCTTGTAGTAGCTCATTGAAACTTGACAAAATAAAGGAGTTCTCAGTTTTCTCTCCATGGTTTGTTTCCTCTTCAACTAGCCCTAGGCAAGACTGTGGAAAAACACTTTCATTGAGAGGGGTTACCAAGCTTCTAAGAATTAACGAGTTTCTGAAATACCAGCAAATATTTTTTCACACAATCTTGATGATACTTGGTAGTAATGATCAGTACACAAATCCCACTTGGCTCAAAAAATTTTGTTCTTCTAGGTTGAAGCGTTCCTCTACAGTAGCAGTTTTTATATTTAGGTTTCCCTCTGTTCTCTCCCATATCAATAGATGAATTAGGAACTCTAAATCCAACATGGTTTGTAGTAGCTCTTTGAAGCTTGACAAAAAAAGTAGTTCTCAGTTTTGTCTCTATGGTTTGTTTCCTCTTCAAGTAGCCCTAAGCAGAGACTGTGGTAAAGCACTTTCATTGAAAGGGGTTGCCAATCTTCCAAGAAATTACGAGTTTCCGAAATACCAGCAAATATTTTTTCACCCAATCTTGATGATACGTGGTGGTAATGACAAGTACACAAATCCCACTTGGCTCAACAATTTTGTTCTTCTAGGTTGAAGCGTTTTTTTTTTTACTTTAGCAGTTTTTATTTTTAGGTTTCACTCTGTTCTCTCCTATATAGATAGAAAAATTTGGAACTCTAAATCCAACATAGTTTTTAGTAGCTCTTTGAAACTTGATAAAATAAAGTAGTTCTCAGTTTTTTCTCTATGGTTTGTTTCCTCTTCACGTAGCCCTAAGCAGAGACTGTGGAAAAGCACTTTCATTGAAAGGGGTTGCCAAGCTTCCAAGAAATTACAAGTTTCCGAAATACCAGCCAATATTTTTTCACCCAATCTTGAGGTACGTGGTGGTAATGACAAGTACACAAATCCCACTTGGCTCACCAAATTTTGTTTTTCTAGGTTGAAGCGTTCGTCTACAATGGCATTTTTTATATTTAGGTTTCACTCGGTTCTCTCCCGTAAAGATAGATTAATTTGGAACTCTAAATCCAACACGGTTTGTAGTAGCTCTTTGAAACTTGACAAAAAAAAAGTAGTTCTCAGTTTTGTCTCTATGGTTTGTTTCCTCTTCAAGTAGCCCTAAGCAGAGACTTTGAAAAAGCACTTTCATTGAAAGGGGTTACCAATTTTCCAGGAAATTACGAGTTTTCAAAATACCAGCAAATATTTATTCACCCAATATGGATGATACTTGGTGGTAATGACAAGCACACAAATCCCACCTGGCTAACCAAATTTTGTTCTTCTAGGTTGAAGCGTTCCGTTACAGTAGCAGTTTTTATTTTTAGGTTTCACTCTGTTATCTTCTATATAGATAGATGAATTTGGAACTCTAAATCCAACAAGGTTTGTAGTAGCTCTTTGAAACTTGACAGATAAAAGTAGTTCTCAGTTTTGTCTCTATGGTTGGTTTCCTCTTCAAGTGGCCCTAGGCAAAGACTGTGGAAAAGCACTTTCATTGAGGGGGTTTGCCAAGCTTCTAAGAAAAAACGAGTTTCCGAAATACCAGCAAATATTTTTTCACCCAATCTTGATGATACTTGGTGGTAATGATCAGTACACCACCCCACTTGGCTCACCAAATTTTGTTCTTCTAGGTTGAAGCGTTCGTCTATAGTAGCAGATTTATATTTAGGTTTCACTCAGTTCTCTCCTATATAGATAGATAAATTTGGAACTTGAAATCCAACATGGTTTGTAGTAGCTCTTTGAAACTTGATAAAATAAAGTAGATCTCAGGTTTGTCTCTATGGTTTGTTTCCTCTTCAAGTAGCCCTAGGCACAGACTGTGGAAAAGCACTTTCATTGAGAGGGGTTGAAAGCTTCTAAGAAATAATGAGTTTCCGAAATACCAGCAAATATTTTTTCACCCAATCTTGATTATACTTGGTGGTAATGATTGGTACAAAAATCCCACTTGACTCACCAAATTTTGTTCTTCAAGATTGAAGCGTTCGTCTACACTAGCAGTTTTTATATTTAGGTTTCCCTCGGTTCTCTCCTATATAGATAGATGAATTTGGAACTCTAAATCCAGCATAGTTTGTAGTAGCTCTTGGAAACTTGAAAAAACAAAAGAGTTCTTTGTTTTGTCTCTATGGTTTGTTTCCTCTTCAGGTAGCCCTCTGCACAGACTGTGGAAAAGACCTTTCATTGAGATGGGTTGCCAAGCTTCTAAGAAATAACGAATTTCCGAAATACCAGCAAAAATATTTTCACCCAATCTTGATGATACTTGGTGGTAATGATCAGTACACAAATCCCACTTGGCTCACCAAATTTTGTTCTTCTAGGTTGAAGCGTTCGTCTACAGTAGCAGTTTTTATATTTAGGTTTCCCTCTGTTCTCTCATATATAGATAGATGAATTTGGAACTCTAAATCCAACATGGTTTGTAGTAGCTCTTTGAAACTTGACCAACAAAAAGTAGTTCTGAGTTTTGTCTCTATGGTTTGTTTCCTCTTCAAGTAGCACTAGGCACAGACTGTTGAAAAGCACTTTCATTGAGACGGGTTGCCAAGATTCTAAGAAATAACGAGTTTCCGAAATACCAGCAAATATTTTTCCACCCAATCTTGATGATACTTGGTGATAATGATCAGTTCACAAATCCCACTTGACTCACTAAATTTTGTTCTTCTACTTTGAAGCGCTCGTTTACAGTAGCATTAGGTTTCCTTCTATTCTCTCCTATATAGATAGATGAATTTGGAACTCTAAATCCAACATGGTTTGTAGTAGCTCTTTAAAACTTGCCCAAAAAACGTAGTTCTCAGTTTTGTCTCTATGATTTGTTTCCTCTTCAAGTAGCCCTAAGCAGAGACTGTGGAAAAGCACTTTCATTGAAAGGGGTTGACAAGCATCAAGAAATTACGAGTTTCTGAAATACCAGCAAATATTTTCTCACCCAATCTTGATGGTACTTGGTGGTAATTATCAGTACACAAATCCCCCTTGAATCACCAAATTTTGTTCTTCTAGTTTGAAGCGTTCGTTTACAGTAGCAGTTTATATTTTTAGGTTTCCCTCTGTTGTCTCCTATATACATAGATGAATTTGGAACTCTAAATCCAACATGTCTTGTAGTAGCTCATTGAAACTTGACAAAATAAAGGAGTTCTCAGTTTTCTCTCCATGGTTTGTTTCCTCTTCAACTATCCCTAGGCAAGACTGTGGAAAAACACTTTCATTGAGAGGGGTTCCCAAGCTTCTAAGAATTAACGAGTTTCTGAAATACCAGCAAATATTTTTTCACACAATCTTGATGATACTTGGTAGTAATGATCAGTACACAAATCCCACTTGGCTCAAAAAATTTTGTTCTTCTAGGTTGAAGCGTTCCTCTACAGTAGCAGTTTTTATATTTAGGTTTCCCTCTGTTCTCTCCCATATCAATAGATGAATTAGGAACTCTAAATCCAACATGGTTTGTAGTAGCTCTTTGAAGCTTGACAAAAAAAGTAGTTCTCAGTTTTGTCTCTATGGTTTGTTTCCTCTTCAAGTAGCCCTAAGCAGAAACTGTGGTAAAGCACTTTCATTGAAAGAGGTTGCCAATCTTCCAAGAAATTACGAGTTTCCGAAATACCAGCAAATATTTTTTCACCCAATCTTGATGATACGTGGTGGTCATGACAAGTACACAAATCCCACTTGGCTCAACAATTTTGTTCTTCTAGGTTGAAGCGTTTTTTTTTTTTTACTTTAGCAGTTTTTATTTTTAGGTTTCACTCTGTTCTCTCCTATATAGATAGAAGAATTTGGAACTCTAAATCCAACATAGTTTTTAGTAGCTCTTTGAAACTTGATAAAATAAAGTAGTTCTCAGTTTTTTCTCTATGGTTTGTTTCCTCTTCACGTAGCCCTAAGCAGAGACTGTGGAAAAGCACTTTCATTGAAAGGGGTTGCCAAGCTTCCAAGAAATTACAAGTTTCCGAAATACCAGCCAATATTTTTTCACCCAATCTTGAGGTACGTGGTGGTAGTGACAAGTACACAAATCCCACTTGGCTCACCAAATTTTGTTTTTCAAGGTTTAAGCGTTCGTCTACAGTGACATTTTTTATATTTAGGTTTCACTCGGTTCTCTCCCATAAAGATAGATTAATTTGGAACTCTAAATCCAACACGGTTTGTAGTAGTTCTTTGAAACTTGACAAAATAAAGGAGTTCTCAGTTTTGTCTCTATGCTTTGTTTCCTCTTCAAGTAACCCTAGGCACAGACTGTGGAAAGCTCTTTCATTCAGAGGAGTTGCCAAGCTTCTAAGAATCAAGGAGTTTCCGAAATACCAGCAAATATTTTTTCACCCTATCTTGATGATCCTTGGTGGTAATGATCAGTACAAAAATCCCACTTGGCTCACCAAAGTTTGTTCTTCTAGGTTGAAGCGTTCGTCTACAGTAGCAGTTTTTATATTTAGGTTTCCCTCTGTTCTCTCCTATATAGATACATGAATTTGGAACTCTAAATCCAACATGGTTCGTAGTAGCTCTTTGAAACTTGACAAAATAAAGGAGTTCTCAGTTTTGTCTCTATGGTTTGTTTCCTCTTCAAGTAACCCTTGGCACAGACTGTGGAAAAGCACCTTCATTGAGAGGGGTTGCCAAACTTCAAAGAATTAACGAGTTTCCAAAATACCAGCAAATATTTTTTCACCCAATCTTGATAATACGTGGTGGTAATGATCAGTACACAAATCCCACTTGGCTCACCAAATTTTCTTCTTCTAGGTTGAAGCGTTCATCTACAGTAGCAGTTTTTATATTTAGGTTTCCCTCTGTTCTCTCCTACATAGATAGATGACTTTGGAACTCTAAATCCAACATGGTTCGCGATAGTAGCTCTTTGAAACTTGACAAAATAAAGGAGTTCTCAGGTTTTTCTCTATGGTTTGTTTCCTCTTCAAGTAACGCTAGGCACAGACTGTGGCAAGCACTGTCATTGAGAGGGGTTGCCAAGCTTCTAAGATATAACGAGTTGCCGAAACACCAGCAAATATTTTTTCACTCAATCTTGATGATACTTGGTGGTCATGATCAGTACACAAATCCAACTTGGCTCACCAATTTTTGTTCTTCTAGGTTGAAGCGTTCGTGTACTGTAGCCGTTTTTATATTTAGGTTTCACTCTGTTCTCTCCTATATAGATAGATGAATTTGGAAGTCTAAATCCAACATGGATTGCAGTAGCTCTTTGAAACTTGACAAAATAAAGGAGTTCTCAGTTTTGTCTCTATGGTTTGTTTCCTCTTCAAGTAACCCTTGGCACAGACTGTGGAAAAGCACTTTCATTGAGAGGGGTTGCCAAGCTTCTAAGAATTAACGAGTTTCCGAAATACCAGCAAAATTTTTTCACCAAATCTTGATGATACCTGGTGGTAATGATCAGGACACAAATCCCACTTGGCTCACCCAATTTTGTTATTCTAGGTAGACGCGTTCATCTACAGTAGCAGTTTTTATATTTAGGTTTCCCTCTGTTCTCTCTTATATAGATAGATGAATTTGGAACTCTAAATCCAACATGGTTCGTAGTAGCTCTTTGAAACTTGAAAAATAAAGGAGTTTTCAGTTTTGTCTCTATGGTTTGTTTCCTCTTCAAGTAACCCTAGGCACAGACTGTGGAAAGCTCTTTCATTCAGAGGAGTTGCCAAGATTCTAAGAATCAAGGAGTTTCCGAAATACCAGCAAATATTTTTTCACCCTATCTTGATGATCCTTGGTGGTAATGATCAGTACAAAAATCCCACTTGGCTCACCAAATTTTGTTCTTCTAGGTTGAAGCGTTCGTCTACAGTAGCAGTTTTTATATTTAGGTTTCCCTCTGTTCTCTCCTATATAGATACATGAATTTGGAACTCTAAATCCAACATGGTTCGTAGTAGCTCTTGGAAACTTGACAAAATAAAGGACTTCTCAGTTTTTTCTCTATGGTTTGTTTCCTCTTCAAGTAGCCCTAGGCACAGACTGTGGAAAAGCACATTCATCGAGATTGGTTGCCAAGCTTCTAAGAATTAACGAGTTTCCGAAATACCAGCAAATATTTTTTTACCCAATCTTGTTTATATTTGGTGGTAATGATCAGTAC
>NW_027511745.1:0-21929 GCF_048772815.1 Callospermophilus lateralis | reverse complement strand
TATATAGGAGAAAACAGAGTGAAACCTAAAAATTCAAACTCTTATTGGAAACGAACGCTTCAACCTAGAAGAGTGAAAATTGGGCAGCCAAGTGGACTTAGTGAACTGATCACTACCACAATGTCTCATCAAGATTGGGTGAAAAAAGGTTTGCCGAGATTTCAGAAAGCCAGTGCTTTTGGACGCTTGGCACACCTTTCCAATGAAAATGTCTTTAGGCAGGCTCTGCTTAGGGCTGCTTCAAGAGGAAACAAACCATAGAGACAGAACCTAAAACTACTTTATTTTGTCAATTTTCAAAGAGCTAGCACAAACCGTGTTTCATTTAGAGTTCCCAACACATCTATCTATATAGGAAAAAACAGAGTGAAACCTAAAAATTCAAACTCTTACTGGAAACGAACGCTTCAACCTAGAAGAGTGAATATTGGGCAGCCAAGTGGGCTTAGTGAACTGATCATTACCACAGAGAATCATCAAGATTGGGTGAAAAAATGTTTGCCGAGATTTCAGAAAACCAGTGCTTTTGGACGCTTGGCACACCTTTCCAATGAAAGTGTACTTAGGCAGTCTCTAGTTAGGGCTGCTTCAAGAAAAAACAAACCATGGAGACAGAACCTAAAACTACTCTATTTTGTCAATTTTCAAAGAGCTAGCACAAACCGTGTTTCATTTAGAGTTCCCAACACATCTATCTATATAGGAAAAAACAGAGTGAAACCTAAAAATTCAAACTCTTATTGGAAACGAACGCTTCAACCTAGAAGAGTGAAAATTGGGCAGCCAAGTGGACTTAGTGAACTGATCACTACCACAATGTCTCATCAAGATTGGGTGAAAAAAGGTTTGCCGAGATTTCAGAAAACCAGTACTTTTGGACGCTTGGCACACCTTTCCAATGAAAATGTCTTTAGGCAGGCTCTGCTTAGGGCTGCTTCAAGAGGAAACAACCTTTGAGACAGAACTTAGAACTACTTTATTTTGTCAATTTTCAAAGAGCTAGCACAAACCGTGTTTCATTTAGAGTTCCCAACACATCTATCTATATAGGAGAAAACAGAGTGAAACCTAAAAATTCAAACTCTTATTGGAAACGAACGCTTCAACCTAGAAGAGTGAATATTGGGCAGCCAAGTGGGCTTAGTGAACTGATCATTACCACAGAGAATCATCAAGATTGGGTGAAAAAATGTTTGCCGACATTTCAGAAAACCAGTGCTTTTGGACGCTTGGCACACCTTTCCAATGAAAGTGTACTTAGGCAGTCTCTAGTTAGGGCTGCTTCAAGAAAAAACAAACCATGGAGACAGAACCTAAAACCACTCTATTTTCTCAATTTTCAAAGAGCTGGCACAAACCGTGTTTCATTTAGAGTTCCCAACACATCTATCTATATAGGAGAAAACAGAGTGAAACCTAAAAACTCAAACTCTTACTGGAATCGAACGCTTCAACCTAGAAGAGTGAAAATTGGGCAGCCAAGTGGACTTAGTGAACTGATCACTACCACAATGTCTCATCAAGATTGGGTGAAAAAGGTTTGCCGATATTTCAGAAAACCAGTACTTTTGGACGCTTGGCACACCTTTCCAATGAAAATGTCTTTAGGCAGGCTCTGCTTAGGGCTGCTTCAAGAGGAAACAAACCTTAGAGACAGAACTTAGAACTACATTATTTTGTCAATTTTCAAAGACTAGCACAAGCCGTGTTTCATTTAGAGTTCCCAACCCATCTATCTATATAGGAGAAAACACAGTGAAACCTAAAAATTCAAACTCTTACTGGAAACACACGCTTCAACCTAGAAGAGTGAAAATTTGGCAGCCAAGTGGGCTTAGTGAACTGATCACTACCACAGAGAATCATCAATATTGGGTGAAAAAATGTTTGCCGTGATTTCAGAAAACCAGTACTTTTGGACGCTTGGCACACGTTTCCAATGAAATTGTATTTAGGCAGTCTCCAGTTAGGGCTGCTTCAAGAGGAAACAAACCATAGAGACAGAACCTAAAACTACTTTATTTTGTCAATTTTCAAAGAGCTAGCACAAACCGTGTTTCATTTAGAGTTCCCAACACATCTATCTATATAGGAAAAAACAGAGTGAAACCTAAAAATTCAAACTCTTATTGGAAACGAACGCTTCAACCTAGAAGAGTGAAAATTGAGCAGCCAAGTGGACTTAGTGAACTGATCACTACCACAATGTCTCATCAAGATTGGGTGAAAAAAGGTTTGCCGAGATTTCAGAAAACCAGTACTTTTGGACGCTTGGCACACCTTTCCAATGAAAATGTCTTTAGGCAGGCTCTGCTTAGGGCTGCTTCAAGAGGAAACAACCTTTGAGACAGAACTTAGAACTACTTTATTTTGTCAATTTTCAAAGAGCTAGCACAAACCGTGTTTCATTTAGAGTTCCCAACACATCTATCTATATAGGAGAAAACAGAGTGAAACCTAAAAATTCAAACTCTTATTGGAAACGAACGCTTCAACCTAGAAGAGTGAATATTGGGCAGCCAAGTGGGCTTAGTGAACTGATCATTACCACAGAGAATCATCAAGATTGGGTGAAAAAATGTTTGCCGTCATTTCAGAAAACCAGTGCTTTTGGACGCTTGGCACACCTTTCCAATGAAAGTGTACTTAGGCAGTCTCTAGTTAGGGCTGCTTCAAGAAAAAACAAACCATGGAGACAGAACCTAAAACCACTCTATTTTGTCAATTTTCAAAGAGCTAGCACAAACCGTGTTTCATTTAGAGTTCCCAACACATCTATCTATATAGCAGAAAACAGAGTGAAACCTAAAAACTCAAACTCTTACTGGAATCGAACGCTTCAACCTAGAAGAGTGAAAATGGGGCAGCCAAGTGGACTTAGTGAACTGATCATTACCACAGAGAATCATCAATATTGGGTGAAAAAATGTTTCCCGAGATTTCAGAAAACCAGTACTTTTGGACGCTTGGCACACCTTTCCAATGAAAATTCTTTAGGCAGGCTCTGCTTAGGGCTGCTTCAAGAGGAAACAAACCATGGAGACAGAACCTAAATCTACTTTATTTTGTCAATTTTCAAAGAGCTAGCACAAGCCGTGTTTCATTTAGAGTTCCCAACCCATCTATCTATATAGGAGAAAACACAGTGAAACCTAAAAATTCAAACTCTTACTGGAAACACACGCTTCAACCTAGAAGAGTGAAAATTTGGCAGCCAAGTGGGCTTAGTGAACTGATCACTACCACAGCGAATCATCAATATTGGGTGAAAAAAATGTTTGCCGAGATTTCAGAAAACCAGTACTTTTGGACGCTTGGCACCCCTTTCCAATGAAAATGTCTTTAGGCAGTCTCTGCTTAGGGCTGCTTCAAGAGGAAACAAACCTTAGAGACAGAACTTAGAACTATTTATTTTGTCAATTTTCAAAGAGCTAGCACAAACCGTGTTTCATTTAGAGTTCCCAACACATCTATCTATATAGGAAAAAACAGAGTGAAACCTAAAAATTCAAACTCTTATTGGAAACGAACGCTTCAACCTAGAAGAGTGAAAATTGGGCAGCCAAGTGGACTTAGTGAACTGATCACTACCACAATGTCTCATCAAGATTGGGTGAAAAAAGGTTTGCTGAGATTTCAGAAAACCAGTACTTTTGGACGCTTGGCACACCTTTCCAATGAAAATGTCTTTAGGCAGGCTCTGCTTAGGGCTGCTTCAAGAGGAAACAACCTTTGAGACAGAACTTAGAACTACTTTATTTTGTCAATTTTCAAAGAGCTAGCACAAACCGTGTTTCATTTAGAGTTCCCAACACATCTATCTATATAGGAGAAAACAGAGTGAAACCTAAAAATTCAAACTCTTATTGGAAACGAACGCTTCAACCTAGAAGAGTGAATATTGGGCAGCCAAGTGGGCTTAGTGAACTGATCATTACCACAGAGAATCATCAAGATTGGGTGAAAAAATGTTTGCCGACATTTCAGAAAACCAGTGCTTTTGGACGCTTGGCACACCTTTCCAATGAAAGTGTACTTAGGCAGTCTCTAGTTAGGGCTGCTTCAAGAAAAAACAAACCATGGAGACAGAACCTAAAACCACTCTATTTTGTCAATTTTCAAAGAGCTAGCACAAACCGTGTTTCATTTAGAGTTCCCAACACATCTATCTATATAGGAGAAAACAGAGTGAAACCTAAAAACTCAAACTCTTACTGGAATCGAACGCTTCAACCTAGAAGAGTGAAAATTGGGCAGCCAAGTGGACTTAGTGAACTGATCACTACCACAATGTCTCATCAAGATTGGGTGAAAAAGGTTTGCCGAGATTTCAGAAAACCAGTACTTTTGGACGCTTGGCACACCTTTCCAATGAAAATGTCTTTAGGCAGGCTCTGCTTAGGGCTGCTTCAAGAGGAAACAACCTTTGAGACAGAACCTAAAACTACTTTATTTTGTCAATTTTCAAAGAGCTAGCACAAACCGTGTTTCATTTAGAGTTCCCAACACATCTATCTATATAGGAGAAAACAGAGTGAAACCTAAAAACTCAAACTCTTATTGGAAACGAACGCTTCAACCTAGAAGAGTGAATATTGGGCAGCCAAGTGGGCTTAGTGAACTGATCATTACCACAGAGAATCATCAAGATTGGGTGAAAAAATGTTTGCCGACATTTCAGAAAACCAGTGCTTTTGGACGCTTGGCACACCTTTCCAATGAAAGTGTACTTAGGCAGTCTCTAGTTAGGGCTGCTTCAAGAAAAAACAAACCATGGAGACAGAACCTAAAACCACTCTATTTTGTCAATTTTCAAAGAGCTAGCACAAACCGTGTTTCATTTAGAGTTCCCAACCCATCTATCTATATAGGAAAAAAAACACAGTGAAACCTAAAAACTCAAACTCTTACTGGAATCGAACGCTTCAACCTAGAAGAGTGAAAATGGGGCAGCCAAGTGGACTTAGTGAACTCATCATTACCACAGAGAATCATCAATATTGGGTGAAAAAATGTTTGCCGAGATTTCAGAAAACCAGTACTTTTGGACGCTTGGCACACCTTTCCAATGAAAATTCTTTAGGCAGGCTCTGCTTAGGGCTGCTTCAAGAGGAAACAAACCATAGAGACAGAACCTAAATCTACTTTATTTTGTCAATTTTCAAAGAGCTAGAACAAGCCGTGTTTCATTTAGAGTTCCCAACCCATCTATCTATATAGGAGAAAACACAGTGAAACCTAAAAATTCAAACTCTTACTGGAAACACACGCTTCAACCTAGAAGAGTGAAAATTTGGCAGCCAAGTGGGCTTAGTGAACTGATCACTACCACAGAGAATCATCAATATTGGGTGAAAAAATGTTTGCCGAGATTTCAGAAAACCAGTACTTTTGGACGCTTCCCACACCTTTCCAATGAAAGTGTATTTAGGCAGTCTCCAGTTAGGGCTGCTTCAAGAGGAAACAAACCATAGAGACAGAACCTAAAACTACTTTATTTTGTCAATTTTCAAAGAGCTAGCACAAACCGTGTTTCATTTAGAGTTCCCAACACATCTATCTATATAGGAGAAAACAGAGTGAAACCTAAAAATTCAAACTCTTACTGGAAACGAACGCTTCAACCTAGAAGAGTGAAAATTGGGCAGCCAAAACTACTTTATTTTGTCAATTTTCAAAGAGCTAGCACAAACCGTGTTTCATTTAGAGTTCCCAACACATCTATCTATATAGGAGAAAACAGAGTGAAACCTAAAAATTCAAACTCTTACTGGAAACGAACGCTTCAACCTAGAAGAGTGAAAATTGGGCAGCCAAGTGGACTTAGTGAACTGATCACTACCACAGAGAATCATCCAGTTTGGGTGAAAAAATATTTGCCGAGATTTCAGAAAACCAGTACTTTTGGACGCTTGGCACACGTTTCCAATGAAAGTGTATTTAGGCAGTCTCCAGTTAGGGCTGCTTGAAGAGGAAACAAACCATAGAGACAGAACCTAAAACTACTTTATTTTGTCAATTTTCAAAGAGCTGGCACAAACCGTGTTTCATTTAGAGTTCCAATCACATCTATCTATATAGGAGAAAACACAGTGAAACCTAAAAATTCAAACTCTTACTGGAAACGAACGCTTCAACTTAGAAGAGTGAAAATTGGGCAGCCAAGTGGGCTTAGTGAACTGGTCACTACCACAGAGAATCATCAATATTGGGTGAAAAAATGTTTGCCGAGACTTCAGATAACCAGTACTTTTGGACGCTTGGCACCCCTTTCCAATGAAAATGTCTTTAGGCAGTCTCTGCTTAGGGCTGCTTCAAGAGGAAACAAACCTTAGAGACAGAACGTAGAACTATTTATTTTGTCAATTTTCAAAGAGCTAGCACAAACCGTGTTTCATTTAGAGTTCCCAACACATCTATCTATATAGGAGAAAACAGAGTGAAACCTAAAAATTCAAACTCTTACTGGAAACGAACGCTTCTACCTAGAAGAGTGAAAATTGGGAAGCCAAGTTGACTTAGTGAACTGATCACTACCACAGAGAATCATCCAGATTGGGTGAAAAAATGTTTGCCGTGATTTCAGAAAACCAGTACTTTTGGTCGCTTGGCACACGTTTCCAATGAAAGTGTATTTAGGCAGTCTCCAGTTAGGGCTGCTTCAAGAGGAAACAAACCATAGAGACAGAACCTAAAACTACTTTATTTTGTCAATTTTCAAAGAGCTAGCACAAACCGTGTTTCATTTAGAGTTCCAATCACATCTATCTATATAGGAGAAAACAGAGTGAAACCTAAAAATTCAAACTCTTATTGGAAACGAACGCTTCAACCTAGAAGAGTGAATATTGGGCAGCCAAGTGGGCTTAGTGAACTGATCATTACCACAGAGAATCATCAAGATTGGGTGAAAAAATGTTTGCCGACATTTCAGAAAACCAGTGCTTTTGGACGCTTGGCACACCTTTCCAATGAAAGTGTACTTAGGCAGTCTCTAGTTAGGGCTGCTTCAAGAAAAAACAAACCATGGAGACAGAACCTAAAACCACTCTATTTTGTCAATTTTCAAAGAGCTAGCACAAACCGTGTTTCATTTAGAGTTCCCAACACATCTATCTATATAGGAGAAAACAGAGTGAAACCTAAAATCTCAAACTCTTACTGGAATCGAACGTTTCAACCTAGAAGAGTGAAAATTGGGCAGCCAAGTGGACTTAGTGAACTGATCACTACCACAATGTCTCATCAAGGTTGGGTGAAAAAGGTTTGCCGAGATTTCAGAAAACCAGTACTTTTGGACGCTTGGCACACCTTTCCAATGAAAATGTCTTTAGGCAGGCTCTGCTTAGGGCTGCTTCAAGAGGAAACAAACCTTAGAGACAGAACTTAGAACTACTTTATTTTGTCAATTTTCAAAGAGCTAGCACAAACCGTGTTTCATTTAGAGTTTCCAACACATCTATCTATATAGGAGAAAACAGAGTGAAACCTAAAAATTCAAACTCTTACTGGAAACGAACGCTTCAACCTAGAAGAGTGAAAATTGGGCAGCCAAGTGGACTTAGTGAACTGATCATTACCACAGAGAATCATCAATATTGGGTGAAAAAATGTTTGCCGAGATTTCAGAAAACCAGTACTTTTGGACGCTTGGCACACCTTTCCAATGAAAATTCTTTAGGCAGGCTCTGCTTAGGGCTGCTTCAAGAGGAAACAAACCATAGAGACAGAACCTAAATCTACTTTATTTTGTCAATTTTCAAAGAGCTAGCACAAGCCGTGTTTCATTTAGAGTTCCCAACCAATCTATCTATATAGGAGAAATCACAGTGAAACCTAAAAATTCAAACTCTTACTGGAAACACACGCTTCAACCTAGAAGAGTGAAAATTTGGCAGCCAAGTGGGCTTAGTGAACTGATCACTACCACAGAGAATCATCAATATTGGGTGAAAAAATGTTTGCCGAGATTTCAGAAAACCAGTACTTTTGGACGCTTCCCACACCTTTCCAATGAAAGTGTATTTAGGCAGTCTCCAGTTAGGGCTGCTTCAAGAGGAAACAAACCATAGAGACAGAACCTAAAACTACTTTATTTTGTCAATTTTCAAAGAGCTAGCACAAACCGTGTTTCATTTAGAGTTCCCAACACATCTATCTATATAGGAGAAAACAGAGTGAAACCTAAAAATTCAAACTCTTATTGGAAACGAACGCTTCAACCTAGAAGAGTGAAAATTGGCAGCCAAGTGGACTTAGTGAACTGATCACTACCACAATGTCTCATCAAGATTGGGTGAAAAAAAGGTTTGCTGAGATTTCAGAAAACCAGTACTTTTGGACGCTTGGCACACCTTTCCAATGAAAATGTCTTTAGGCAGGCTCTGCTTAGGGCTGCTTCAAGAGGAAACAACCTTTGAGACAGAACCTAAAACTACTTTATTTTGTCAATCTTCAAAGAGCTAGCACAAACCTTGTTTCATTTAGAGTTCCCAACACATCTATCTATATAGGAGAAAACAGAGTGAAACCTAAAAATTCAAACTCTTATTGGAAACGAACTCTTCAACCTAGAAGAGTGAATATTGGGCAGCCAAGTGGGCTTAGTGAACTGATCATTACCACAGAGAATCATCAAGATTGGGTGAAAAAATGTTTGCCGACATTTCAGAAAACCAGTGCTTTTGGACGCTTGGCACACCTTTCCAATGAAAGTGTACTTAGGAAGTCTCTAGTTAGGGCTGCTTCAAGAAAAAACAAACCATGGAGACAGAACCTAAAACCACTCTATTTTGTCAATTTTCAAAGAGCTAGCACAAACCGTGTTTCATTTAGAGTTCCCAACACATCTATCTATATAGGAGAAAACAGAGTGAAACCTAAAAACTCAAACTCTTACTGGAATCGAACGCTTCAACCTAGAAGAGTGAAAATTGGGCAGCCAAGTGGACTTAGTGAACTGATCACTACCACAATGTCTCATCAAGATTGGGTGAAAAAGGTTTGCCGAGATTTCAGAAAACCAGTACTTTTGGACGCTTGGCACACCTTTCCAATGAAAATGTCTTTAGGCAGGCTCTGCTTAGGGCTGCTTCAAGAGGAAACAAACCTTAGAGACAGAACTTAGAACTACTTTATTTTGTCAATTTTCAAAGAGCTAGCACAAACCGTGTTTCATTTAGAGTTTCCAACACATCTATCTATATAGGAGAAAACAGAGTGAAACCTAAAAATTCAAACTCTTACTGGAAACGAACGCTTCAACCTAGAAGAGTGAAAATTGGGCAGCCAAGTGGACTTAGTGAACTGATCATTACCACAGAGAATCATCAATATTGGGTGAAAAAATGTTTGCCGAGATTTCAGAAAACCAGTACTTTTGGACGCTTGGCACACCTTTCCAATGAAAATTCTTTAGGCAGGCTCTGCTTAGGGCTGCTTCAAGAGGAAACAAACCATAGAGACAGAACCTAAATCTACTTTATTTTGTCAATTTTCAAAGAGCTAG
Source organism: Callospermophilus lateralis (assembly GCF_048772815.1). Taxonomy (NCBI): domain Eukaryota; kingdom Metazoa; phylum Chordata; class Mammalia; order Rodentia; family Sciuridae; genus Callospermophilus; species Callospermophilus lateralis. Next base: position 12,421 of record NW_027511745.1, on the reverse strand, counting down.
CACAAGCCGTGTTTCATTTAGAGTTCCCAACCAATCTATCTATATAGGAGAAAACACAGTGAAACCTAAAAATTCAAACTCTTACTGGAAACACACGCTTCAACCTAGAAGAGTGAAAATTTGGCAGCCAAGTGGGCTTAGTGAACTGATCACTACCACAGAGAATCATCAATATTGGGTGAAAAAATGTTTGCCGAGATTTCAGAAAACCAGTACTTTTGGACGCTTCCCACACCTTTCCAAAGAAAGTGTATTTAGGCAGTCTCCAGTTAGGGCTGCTTCAAGAGGAAACAAACCATAGAGACAGAACCTAAAACTACTTTATTTTGTCAATTTTCAAAGAGCTAGCACAAACCGTGTTTCATTTAGAGTTCCCAACACATCTATCTATATAGGAAAAAACAGAGTGAAACCTAAAAATTCAAACTCTTATTGGAAACGAACGCTTCAACCTAGAAGAGTGAAAATTGGGCAGCCAAGTGGACTTAGTGAACTGATCACTACCACAATGTCTCATCAAGATTGGGTGAAAAAAGGTTTGCCGAGATTTCAGAAAACCAGTACTTTTGGACGCTTGGCACACCTTTCCAATGAAAATGTCTTTAGGCAGGCTCTGCTTAGGGCTGCTTCAAGAGGAAACAACCTTTGAGACAAAACCTAAAACTACTTTATTTTGTCAATCTTCAAAGAGCTAGCACAAACCGTGTTTCATTTAGAGTTCCCAACACATCTATCTATATAGGAGAAAACAGAGTGAAACCTAAAAATTCAAACTCTTATTGGAAACGAACGCTTCAACCTAGAAGAGTGAATATTGGGCAGCCAAGTGGGCTTAGTGAACTGATCATTACCACAGAGAATCATCAAGATTGGGTGAAAAAATGTTTGCCGACATTTCAGAAAACCAGTGCTTTTGGACGCTTGGCACACCTTTCCAATGAAAGTGTACTTAGGCAGTCTCTAGTTAGGGCTGCTTCAAGAAAAAACAAACCATGGAGACAGAACCTAAAACCACTCTATTTTGTCAATTTTCAAAGAGCTAGCACAAACCGTGTTTCATTTAGAGTTCCCAACACATCTATCTATATAGGAGAAAACAGAGTGAAACCTAAAAACTCAAACTCTTACTGGAATCGAACGCTTCAACCTAGAAGAGTGAAAATGGGGCAGCCAAGTGGACTTAGTGAACTGATCATTACCACAGAGAATCATCAATATTGGGTGAAAAAATGTTTGCCGAGATTTCAGAAAACCAGTACTTTTGGACGCTTGGCACACCTTTCCAATGAAAATTCTTTAGGCAGGCTCTGCTTAGGGCTGCTTCAAGAGGAAACAAAGCATAGAGACAGAACCTAAATCTACTTTATTTTGTCAATTTTCAAAGAGCTAGCACAAGCCGTGTTTCATTTAGAGTTCCCAACCCATCTATCTATATAGGAGAAAACACAGTGAAACCTAAAAATTCAAAGTCTTACTGGAAACACACGCTTCAACATAGAAGAGTGAAAATTTGGCAGCCAAGTGGGCTTAGTGAACTGATCACTACCACAGAGAATCATCAATATTGGGTGAAAAAATGTTTGCCGAGATTTCAGAAAACCAGTACTTTTGGACGCTTGGCACCCCTTTCCAATGAAAATGTCTTTAGGCAGTCTCTGCTTAGGGCTGCTTCAAGAGGAAACAAACCTTAGAGACAGAACTTAGAACTATTTATTTTGTCAATTTTCAAAGAGCTAGCACAAACCGTGTTTCATTTAGAGTTCCCAACACATCTATCTATATAGGAGAAAACAGAGTGAAACCTAAAAATTCAAACTCTTACTGGAAACGAACGCTTCAACCTAGAAGAGTGAAAATTGGGAAGCCAAGTTGACTTAGTGAACTGATCACTACCACAGAGAATCATCCAGATTGGGTGAAAAAATGTTTGCCGTGATTTCAGAAAACCAGTACTTTTGGACGCTTGGCACACGTTTCCAATGAAAGTGTATTTAGGCAGTCTCCAGTTAGGGCTGCTTCAAGAGGAAACAAACCATAGAGACAGAACCTAAAACTACTTTATTTTGTCAATTTTCAAAGAGCTAGCACAAACCGTGTTTCATTTAGAGTTCCCAACACATCTATCTATATAGGAAAAAACAGAGTGAAACCTAAAAATTCAAACTCTTACTGGAAACGAACGCTTCAACCTAGAAGAGTGAAAATTGGGCAGCCAAGTGGACTTAGTGAACTGATCACTACCACAATGTCTCATCAAGATTGGGTGAAAAAAGGTTTGCCGAGATTTCAGAAAACCAGTACTTTTGGACGCTTGGCACACCTTTCCAATGAAAATGTCTTTAGGCAGGCTCTGCTTAGGGCTGCTTCAAGAGGAAACAACCTTTGAGACAGAACTTAGAACTATTTATTTTGTCAATTTTCAAAGAGCTAGCACAAACCGTGTTTCATTTAGAGTTCCCAACACATCTATCTATATAGGAGAAAACAGAGTGAAACCTAAAAATTCAAACTCTTACTGGAAACGAACGCTTCAACCTAGAAGAGTGAATATTGGGCAGCCAAGTGGGCTTAGTGAACTGATCATTACCACAGAGAATCATCAAGATTGGGTGAAAAAATGTTTGCCGAGATTTCAGAAAACCAGTACTTTTGGACGCTTGGCACACCTTTCCAATGAAAGTGTACTTAGGCAGTCTCTAGTTAGGGCTGCTTAAAGAAAACACAAACCATGGAGACAGAACCTAAAACTACTCTATTTTGTCAATTTTCAAAGAGCTAGCACAAACCGTGTTTCATTTAGAGTTCCCAACACATCTATCTATATAGGAAAAAACAGAGTGAAACCTAAAAATTCAAACTCTTATTGGAAACGAACGCTTCAACCTAGAAGAGTGAAAATTGGGCAGCCAAGTGGACTTAGTGAACTGATCACTACCACAATGTCTCATCAAGATTGGGTGAAAAAAGGTTTGCCGAGATTTCAGAAAACCAGTACTTTTGGACGCTTGGCACACCTTTCCAATGAAAATGTCTTTAGGCAGGCTCTGCTTAGGGCTGCTTCAAGAGGAAACAACCTTTGAGACAGAACTTAGAACTACTTTATTTTGTCAATTTTCAAAGAGCTAGCACAAACCGTGTTTCATTTAGAGTTCCCAACACATCTATCTATATAGGAGAAAACAGAGTGAAACCTAAAAATTCAAACTCTTACTGGAAACGAACGCTTCAACCTAGAAGAGTGAAAATTGGGCAGCCAAGTGGACTTAGTGAACTGATCATTACCACAGAGAATCATCAATATTGGGTGAAAAAATGTTTGCCGAGATTTCAGAAAACCAGTACTTTTGGACGCTTCCCACACCTTTCCAATGAAAGTGTATTTAGGCAGTCTCCAGTTAGGGCTGCTTCAAGAGGAAACAAACCATAGAGACAGAACCTAAAACTACTTTATTTTGTCAATTTTCAAAGAGCTAGCACAAACCGTGTTTCATTTAGAGTTCCCAACACATCTATCTATATAGGAAAAAACAGAGTGAAACCTAAAAATTCAAACTCTTATTGGAAACGAACGCTTCAACCTAGAAGAGTGAAAATTGGGCAGCCAAGTGGACTTAGTGAACTGATCACTACCACAATGTCTCATCAAGATTGGGTGAAAAAAGGTTTGCCGAGATTTCAGAAAACCAGTACTTTTGGACGCTTGGCCCACCTTTCCAATGAAAATGTCTTTAGGCAGGCTCTGCTTAGGGCTGCTTCAAGAGGAAACAACCTTTGAGACAGAACCTAAAACTACTTTATTTTGTCAATCTTCAAAGAGCTAGCACAAACCGTGTTTCATTTAGAGTTCCCAACACATCTATCTATATAGGAGAAAACAGAGTGAAACCTAAAAATTCAAACTCTTATTGGAAACGAACACTTCAACCTAGAAGAGTGAATATTGGGCAGCCAAGTGGGCTTAGTGAACTGATCATTACCACAGAGAATCATCAAGATTGGGTGAAAAAATGTTTGCCGACATTTCAGAAAACCAGTGCTTTTGGACGCTTGGCACACCTTTCCAATGAAAGTGTACTTAGGCAGTCTCTAGTTAGGGCTGCTTCAAGAAAAAACAAACCATGGAGACAGAACCTAAAACCACTCTATTTTGTCAATTTTCAAAGAGCTAGCACAAACCGTGTTTCATTTAGAGTTCCCAACACATCTATCTATATAGGAGAAAACAGAGTGAAACCTAAAAACTCAAACTCTTACTGGAATCGAACGCTTCAACCTAGAAGATTGAAAATGGGGCAGCCAAGTGGACTTAGTGAACTGATCATTACCACAGAGAATCATCAATATTGGGTGAAAAAATGTTTGCCGAGATTTCAGAAAACCAGTACTTTTGGACGCTTGGCACACCTTTCCTATGAAAATTCTTTAGGCAGGCTCTACTTAGGGCTGCTTCAAGAGGAAACAAACCATAGAGACAGAACCTAAATCTACTTTATTTTGTCAATTTTCAAAGAGCTAGCACAATCCGTGTTTCATTTAGAGTTCCCAACCCATCTATCTATATAGGAGAAAACACAGTGAAACCTAAAAATTCAAACTCTTACTGGAAACACACGCTTCAACCTAGAAGAGTGAAAATTTGGCAGCCAAGTGGGCTTAGTGAACTGATCACTACCACAGAGAATCATCAATATTGGGTGAATAAATGTTTGCCGAAATTTCAGAAAACCAGTACTTTTGGACGCTTGGCACCCCTTTCCAATGAAAATGTCTTTAGGCAGTCTCTGCTTAGGGCTGCTTCAAGAGGAAACAAACCTTAGAGACAGAACTTAGAACTACTTTATTTTGTCAATTTTCAAAGAGCTAGCACAAACCGTGTTTCATTTAGAGTTCCCAACACATCTATCTATATAGGAGAAAACAGAGTGAAACCTAAAAATTCAAACTCTTACTGGAAACGAACGCTTCAACCTAGAAGAGTGAAAATTGGGCAGCCAAGTGGACTTAGTGAACTGATCATTACCACAGAGAATCATCAATATTGGGTGAAAAAATGTTTGCCGAGATTTCAGAAAACCAGTACTTTTGGACGCTTGGCACACCTTTCCAATGAAAATTCTTTAGGCAGGCTCTGCTTAGGGCTGCTTCAAGAGGAAACAAACCATAGAGACAGAACCTAAATCTACTTTATTTTGTCAATTTTCAAAGAGCTAGCACAAGCCGTGTTTCATTTAGAGTTCCCAACCCATCTATCTATATAGGAGAAAACACAGTGAAACCTAAAAATTCAAACTCTTACTGGAAACACACGCTTCAACCTAGAAGAGTGAAAATTTGGCAGCAAAGTGGGCTTAGTGAACTGATCACTACCACAGAGAATCATCAATATTGGGTGAAAAAATGTTTGCCGAGATTTCAGAAAACCAGTACTTTTGGACGCTTCCCACATCTTTCCAATGAAAGTGTATTTAGGCAGTCTCCAGTTAGGGCTGCTTCAAGAGGAAACAAACCATAGAGACAGAACCTAAAACTACTTTATTTTGTCAATTTTCAAAGAGCTAGCACAAACCGTGTTTCATTTAGAGTTCCCAACACATCTATCTATATAGGAAAAAACAGAGTGAAACCTAAAAATTCAAACTCTTATTGGAAACGAACGCTTCAACCTAGAAGAGTGAAAATTGGGCAGCCAAGTGGACTTAGTGAACTGATCACTACCACAATGTCTCATCAAGATTGGGTGAAAAAAGGTTTGCCGAGATTTCAGAAAACCAGTACTTTTGGACGCTTGGCACACCTTTCCAATGAAAATGTCTTTAGGCAGGCTCTGCTTAGGGCTGCTTCAAGAGGAAACAACCTTTGAGACAGAACCTAAAACTACTTTATTTTGTCAATCTTCAAAGAGCTAGCACAAACCGTGTTTCATTTAGAGTTCCCAACACATCTATCTATATAGGAGAAAACAGAGTGAAACCTAAAATTTCAAACACTTATTGGAAACGAACGCTTCAACCTAGAAGAGTGAATATTGGGCAGCCAAGTGGGCTTAGTGAACTGATCATTACCACAGAGAATCATCAAGATTGGGTGAAAAAATGTTTGCCGACATTTCAGAAAACCAGTGCTTTTGGACGCTTGGCACACCTTTCCAATGAAAGTGTACTTAGGCAGTCTCTAGTTAGGGCTGCTTCAAGAAAAAACAAACCATGGAGACAGAACCTAAAACTACTCTATTTTGTCAATTTTCAAAGAGCTAGCACAAACCGTGTTTCATTTAGAGTTCCCAACACATCTATCTATATAGGAAAAAACAGAGTGAAACCTAAAAATTCAAACTCTTATTGGAAACGAACGCTTCAACCTAGAAGAGTGAAAATTGGGCAGCCAAGTGGACTTAGTGAACTGATCACTACCACAATGTCTCATGAAGATTGGGTGAAAAAATGTTTGCCGACATTTCAGAAAACCAGTACTTTTGGACGCTTCCCACACCTTTCCAATGAAAATGTCTTTAGGCAGTCTCCAGTTAGGGCTGCTTCAAGAGGAAACAACCTTTGAGACAGAACCTAAAACTACTCTATTTTGTCAATTTTCAAAGAGCTAGCACAAACCGTGTTTCATTTAGAGTTCCCAACACATCTATCTATATAGGAGAAAACACAGTGAAACCTAAAAATTCAAACTCTTACTGGAAACACACGCTTCAACCTAGAAGAGTGAAAATTGGGCAGCCAAGTGGACTTAGTGAACTGATCACTACCACAATGTCTCATGAAGATTGGGTGAAAAAAGGTTTGCCGAGATTTCAGAAAACCAGTACTTTTGGACGCTTGGCACACCTTTCCAATGAAAATGTCTTTAGGCAGGCTCTGCTTAGGGCTGCTTCAAGAGGAAACAACCTTTGAGACAGAACTTAGAACTACTTTATTTTGTCAATTTTCAAAGAGCTAGCACAAACCGTGTTTCATTTAGAGTTCCCAACACATCTATCTATATAGGAGAAAACAGAGTGAAACCTAAAAATTCAAACTCTTACTGGAAACGAACGCTTCAACCTAGAAGAGTGAAAATTGGGCAGCCAAGTGGACTTAGTGAACTGATCATTACCACAGAGAATCATCAATATTGGGTGAAAAAATGTTTGCCGAGATTTCAGAAAACCAGTACTTTTGGACGCTTGGCACACCTTTCCAATGAAAATTCTTTAGGCAGGCTCTGCTTAGGGCTGCTTCAAGAGGAAACAAACCATAGAGACAGAACTTAGAACTACTTTATTTTGTCAATTTTCAAAGAGCTAGCACAAACCGTGTTTCATTTAGAGTTCCCAACACATCTATCTATATAGGAGAAAACAGAGTGAAACCTAAAAATTCAAACTCTTACTGGAAACGAACGCTTCAACCTAGAAGAGTGAAAATTGGGCAGCCAAGTGGACTTAGTGAACTGATCACTACCACAGAGAATCATCAATATTGGGTGAAAAAATGTTTGCCGAGATTTCAGAAAACCAGTACTTTTGGACGCTTGGCACACCTTTCCAATGAAAGTGTATTTAGGCAGTCTCCAGTTAGGGCTGCTTCAAGAGAAAACAAACCATAGAGACAGAACCTAAAACTACTTTATTTTGTCAATTTTCAAAGAGCTAGCACAAACCGTGTTTCATTTAGAGTTCCCAACCCATCTATCTATATAGGAGAAAACACAGTGAAACCTAAAAATTCAAACTCTTACTGGAAACACACGCTTCAACCTAGAAGAGTGAAAATTTGGCAGGAAAGTGGACTTAGTGAACTGATCACTACCACAGAGAATCATCAATATTGGGTGAAAAAATGTTTGCCGAGATTTCAGAAAACCAGTACTTTTGGACGCTTCCCACACCTTTCCAATGAAAGTGTATTTAGGCAGTCTCCAGTTAGGGCTGCTTCAAGAGGAAACAAACCATAGAGACAGAACCTAAAAGTACTTTATTTTGTCAATTTTCAAAGAGCTAGCACAAACCGTGTTTCATTTAGAGTTCCCAACACATCTATCTATATAGGAAAAAACAGAGTGAAACCTAAAAATTCAAACTCTTACTGGAAACGAACGCTTCAACATAGAAGAGTGAATATTGGGCAGCCAAGTGGGCTTAGTGAACTGATCATTACCACAGAGAATCATCAAGATTGGGTGAAAAAATGTTTGCCGAGATTTCAGAAAACCAGTGCTTTTGGACGCTTGGCACACCTTTCCAATGAAAGTGTACTTAGGCAGTCTCTAGTTAGGGCTGCTTCAAGAAAAAACAAACCATGGAGACAGAACCTAAAACTACTCTATTTTGTCAATTTTCAAAGAGCTAGCACAAACCGTGTTTCATTTAGAGTTCCCAACACATCTATCTATATAGGAGAAAACAGAGTGAAACCTAAAAATTCAAACTCTTACTGGAAACGAACGCTTCAACCTAGAAGAGTGAAAATTGGGCAGCCAAGTGGACTTAGTGAACTGATCACTACCACAATGTCTCATGAAGATTGGGTGAAAAAAGGTTTGCCGAGATTTCAGAAAACCAGTACTTTTGGACGCTTGGCACACCTTTCCAATGAAAATTCTTTAGGCAGGCTCTGCTTAGGGCTGCTTCAAGAGGAAACAAACCATAGAGACAGAACCTAAATCTACTTTATTTTGTCAATTTTCAAAGAGCTAGCCCAAGCCGTGTTTCATTTAGAGTTCCCAACCCATCTATCTATATAGGAGAAAACACAGTGAAACCTAAAAATTCAAACTCTTACTGGAAACACACGCTTCAACCTAGAAGAGTGAAAATTTGGCAGCCAAGTGGACTTAGTGAACTGATCACTACCACAGAGAATCATCAATATTGGGTGAAAAAATGTTTGCCGAGATTTCAGAAAACCAGTACTTTTGGACGCTTCCCACACCTTTCCAATGAAAGTGTATTTAGGCAGTCTCCAGTTAGGGCTGCTTCAAGAGGAAACAAACCATAGAGACAGAACCTAAAACTACTTTATTTTGTCAATTTTCAAAGAGCTAGCACAAACCGTGTTTCATTTAGAGTTCCCAACACATCTATCTATATAGGAAAAAACAGAGTGAAACCTAAAAATTCAAACTCTTATTGGAAACGAACGCTTCAACCTAGAAGAGTGAAAATTGGGCAGCCAAGTGGACTTAGTGAACTGATCACTACCACAATGTCTCATCAAGATTGGGTGAAAAAAGGTTTGCCGAGATTTCAGAAAACCAGTACTTTTGGACGCTTGGCACACCTTTCCAATGAAAATGTCTTTAGGCAGGCTCTGCTTAGGGCTGCTTCAAGAGGAAACAACCTTTGAGACAGAACCTAAAACTACTTTATTTTGTCAATCTTCAAAGAGCTAGCACAAACCGTGTTTCATTTAGAGTTCCCAACACATCTATCTATATAGGAGAAAACAGAGTGAAACCTAAAAATTCAAACTCTTATTGGAAACGAACGCTTCAACCTAGAAGAGTGAATATTGGGCAGCCAAGTGGGCTTAGTGAACTGATCATTACCACAGAGAATCATCAAGATTGGGTGAAAAAATGTTTGCCGACATTTCAGAAAACCAGTGCTTTTGGACGCTTGGCACACCTTTCCAATGAAAGTGTACTTAGGCAGTCTCTAGTTAGGGCTGCTTCAAGAAAAAACAAACCATGGAGACAGAACCTAAAACCACTCTATTTTGTCAATTTTCAAAGAGCTAGCACAAACCGTGTTTCATTTAGAGTTCCCAACACATCTATCTATATAGGAGAAAACAGAGTGAAACCTAAAAACTCAAACTCTTACTGGAATCGAACGCTTCAACCTAGAAGAGTGAAAATGGGGCAGCCAAGTGGACTTAGTGAACTGATCATTACCACAGAGAATCATCAATATTGGGTGAAAAAATGTTTGCCGAGATTTCAGAAAACCAGTACTTTTGGACGCTTGGCACACCTTTCCAATGAAAATTCTTTAGGCAGGCTCTGCTTAGGGCTGCTTCAAGAGGAAACAAACCATAGAGACAGAACCTAAATCTACTTTATTTTGTCAATTTTCAAAGAGCTAGCACAAGCCGTGTTTCATTTAGAGTTCCCAACCCATCTATCTATATAGGAGAAAACACAGTGAAACCTAAAAATTCAAACTCTTACTGGAAACACACGCTTCAACCTAGAAGAGTGAAAATTTGGCAGCCAAGTGGGCTTAGTGAACTGATCACTACCACAGAGAATCATCAATATTGGGTGAAAAAATGTTTGCCGAGATTTCAGAAAACCAGTGCTTTTGGACGCTTGGCACACCTTTCCAATGAAAGTGTACTTAGGCAGTCTCTAGTTAGGGCTGCTTCAAGAAAAAACAAACCATGGAGACAGAACCTAAAACCACTCTATTTTGTCAATTTTCAAAGAGCTAGCACAAACCGTGTTTCATTTAGAGTTCCCAACACATCTATCTATATAGGAGAAAACAGAGTGAAACCTAAAAACTCAAACTCTTACTGGAATCGAACGCTTCAACCTAGAAGAGTGAAAATTGGGCAGCCAAGTGGACTTAGTGAACTGATCACTACCACAATGTCTCATCAAGATTGGGTGAAAAAGGTTTGCCGAGATTTCAGAAAACCAGTACTTTTGGACGCTTGGCACACCTTTCCAATGAAAATGTCTTTAGGCAGGCTCTGCTTAGGGCTGCTTCAAGAGGAAACAAACCTTAGAGACAGAACTTAGAACTACTTTATTTTGTCAGTTTTCAAAGAGCTAGCACAAACCGTGTTTCATTTAGAGTTTCCAACACATCTATCTATATAGGAGAAAACAGAGTGAAACCTAAAAATTCAAACTCTTACTGGAAACGAACGCTTCAACCTAGAAGAGTGAAAATTGGGCAGCCAAGTGGACTTAGTGAACTGATCATTACCACAGAGAATCATCAATATTGGGTGAAAAAATGTTTGCCGAGATTTCAGAAAACCAGTACTTTTGGACGCTTGGCACACCTTTCCAATGAAAATTCTTTAGGCAGGCTCTGCTTAGGGCTGCTTCAAGAGGAAACAAACCATAGAGACAGAACGTAAATCTACTTTATTTTGTCAATTTTCAAAGAGCTAGCACAAGCCGTGTTTCATTTAGAGTTCCCAACCCATCTATCTATATAGGAGAAAACACAGTGAAACCTAAAAATTCAAACTCTTACTGGAAACACACGCTTCAACCTAGAAGAGTGAAAATTTGGCAGCCAAGTGGGCTTAGTGAACTGATCACTACCACAGAGAATCATCAATATTGGGTGAAAAAATGTTTGCCGAGATTTCAGAAAACCAGTACTTTTGGACGCTTCCCACACCTTTCCAATGAAAGTGTATTTAGGCAGTCTCCAGTTAGGGCTGCTTCAAGAGGAAACAAACCATAGAGACAGAACCTAAAACTACTTTATTTTGTCAATTTTCAAAGAGCTAGCACAAACCGTGTTTCATTTAGAGTTCCCAACACATCTATCTATATAGGAAAAAACAGAGTGAAACCTAAAAATTCAAACTCTTATTGGAAACGAACGCTTCAACCTAGAAGAGTGAAAATTGGGCAGCCAAGTGGACTTAGTGAACTGATCACTACCACAATGTCTCATCAAGATTGGGTGAAAAAAGGTTTGCCGAGATTTCAGAAAACCAGTACTTTTGGACGCTTGGCACACCTTTCCAATGAAAATGTCTTTAGGCAGGCTCTGCTTAGGGCTGCTTCAAGAGGAAACAAACCATAGAGACAGAACCTAAAACTACTTTATTTTGTCAATCTTCAAAGAGCTAGCACAAACCGTGTTTCATTTAGAGTTCCCAACACATCTATCTATATAGGAGAAAACAGAGTGAAACCTAAAAATTCAAACTCTTATTGGAAACGAACGCTTCAACCTAGAAGAGTGAATATTGGGCAGCCAAGTGGGCTTAGTGAACTGATCATTACCACAGAGAATCATCAAGATTGGGTGAAAAAATGTTTGCCGACATTTCAGAAAACCAGTGCTTTTGGACGCTTGGCACACCTTTCCAATGAAAGTGTACTTAGGCAGTCTCTAGTTAGGGCTGCTTCAAGAAAAAACAAACCATGGAGACAGAACCTAAAACCACTCTATTTTGTCAATTTTCAAAGAGCTAGCACAAACCGTGTTTCATTTAGAGTTCCCAACACATCTATCTATATAGGAGAAAACAGAGTGAAACCTAAAAACTCAAACTCTTACTGGAATCGAACGCTTCAACCTAGAAGAGTGAAAATTGGGCAGCCAAGTGGACTTAGTGAACTGATCATTACCACAGAGAATCATCAATATTGGGTGAAAAAATGTTTGCCGAGATTTCAGAAAACCAGTACTTTTGGACGCTTGGCACACCTTTCCAATGAAAATTCTTTAGGC
>NW_027511744.1:0-21932 GCF_048772815.1 Callospermophilus lateralis | reverse complement strand
CAGCCTCCCTGCTTCCCAGGCCACCTGCTCCCCAGGGTCAGGTTGGCCTCCTTCCTGCTCTGGGGTGGCTGCCAGACCTCCAGGTCCCCTTCCAAGAGGCTCTCTGCTGCCCAGTCCTTCCCAAGACTGGGCCTGTCCCCAATCCAGGTGTCTGCCTCTAGGACCCAGTGCTCCCTGGTCACACTGAGCCCGGGCAGAGGTGAGGGGCAGCCCCAGAGCAGGGCACAGAGTCTGCTGGGTTTTCTGGGCTCAGGCCTGTGTAGGGAAGGGACCTGTTCCTGCCCTGTCACCTCCACCCACCCAGTCCCCACCTTCTAGGACTCACCAAGGGCCAGGAGGACAATGGAGCAGGGGGCCATGGCTCAGGCTCCTGCAGCCTCCCTGTCTGGAGCTGGGCCCACAGAGGACACAGGGCACAGGATGTGCTGGCTGGGCCCCTCTGGGGCGTCTACATCATGCCCCACAGAAAGAGGAAGAGGTCGCTGCCTCCTTTCCTCTTCCCACAGAGACAGAGGGAGGCCTCGGCTGCTGGGACATTTCTGACCTGTGCTCAGATGTGCTGAGAGTCCCCTGACCTGTGGCCTCACTGTAAATCTAGGGGACAAGGCAGAACACAGGCCCTGCTACAGACTGACTGGCGTCCCTCCAGCTCCACAGAGAGCCGCTGTCTGTCCTGGGAAAGACGTTAGACCCCTAAAGCTGGACGTCCTCATGTCAGTGTGGGAGCCGCACTCCTGCTGAGCCTCTAAGGGAGCATTTGCCAAAGTCCAATCAGGACATTAACACCTTGAGGGTGTCCCAGTGTAGATAAAGACTAGACCAAGGAGGAGCAGGCCAGAGTGGAAGGGACGGTCCCCAAGTGCCCTGAGCACAGCCCTGGTCTCACCTTGATGGTGAGACTCTACGGTGCAGACCTGAGCTGTGTCAGGGCCTCGGGGATCCCAGGGCAGGAAGGAAGCCCAGGGCTCTGCCTGGTTGAGGGTCAGGGAAGACCCCCCTTTGCTCACCAGGTTCCAGAAGCCCCTGCTGCATGGTAACAGTGAGCTCAAGCTCTTGCAAACCTGCGTGGGCTGTGGAGTCCATATGTGTGATATCCACCAGTGCCGTGGAGGAAGGCACCACAGTGGGGGTCATTTGTCATGTTCATAGTGCACACAGCATTCTGCCCACGTCAATGCCCAGGACTCCCTCTTCCCCCATCCCCCTATCCTGCCTTCCTTCACTCTACTGGACAGTCTTCTTTCTACTAAGTTAGTTTTAGTTGGTGCATTTCTGTTACATATAAATTGATATGCATCCAGGTCTGTTCACACTGCAGACAGCATGACCCGGTCCACTTCCCCCCAGGTCCTCCCTGTTGCCCTCCCTCCTTCCTGATCCTTGGTCCCCAACTCTGCTCAACTGCTCTCCCTCTATTTTTATGAGATCTCTTTATCATTCCTTTTTTCTCTTTAGCTTTTACAGAAAATGTCATAATTTCCTTCTTTTTTTTTTTTTTTTTTTTTGGCTGGGTAGAACTCCACTGTGTGTATAAATCATATTGTCTTTAGTCATTTATCTGTTGACAGGTACCTGGACTGGTTCCATAATTTGGCTATCGTGCATTCTGCTGCTATACACATTGATGTGGCTCTACCTCTGTAGTATGCTGATTTTAGGGTTTGTTTTTTTTTTATAAATACCAAGAAGTGGGGTCACTGGGTCATATGGTGGTTCTATTCCTAGTCTTTTGAGGAATCTCCATAGTGTTCTCCAAAGTGGTTGTGCTACTTTGCAGTCCCACCAAGAAAATATGCGAGTCCTTTCTCCTCACATTCTTGCCAGTAGTCATTGGTATTTGTATTCTTGAAGATTGCCCTTCTAACCAGTGTGGGATGGGATCTTAGCACGATTTTGATTTGTATCTCTGATTGTTAGAGATGTGGAAACTTTTTTCATATGATTGTTTGTCACTTGCAATTTTTCTTTTGAGAAATGTCTCTTTTTGTTATTTGGCTATTTATTGAGCATGTTATTAGCTTTTTAGGTGTTATGTTTTTTCAGTTCTTTATATATTCTTGTTATTAATTCCCTATTGGAAAAGAAGATGGCAAAGATTTGGTCACATTCTGTTCACCAGATATAGAAGTCTTCTGGTGCATTGTTTTGTTCCCTTAAGAACACCATTGTTATCATTAATGAAAGATACTTGGACTCATTTTTCTTCTATTTGTATCCCTTTAATTTCCTTCTCTTGCCTGATTGCTCTGGCTACAGTTTCAAGAACTATATTGCACAGGTGTGGTGAGAAGGAGATCCTTTTTTTCTTTCTGATCTTAGAGGAAATGCTTTCAGATACTCTTTGCTCAGTATGATCTTGTTTGGGGGTTTGGAATATATATCTTTTATTATATTAAGGGAAGACTCTTCAGTTCCTAGTTTCTTCAGAGTCTTTTTTGTTTGTTTGTTATTTGCATTGCTGGTGATTGAACCTAGGGCTGTGCACATGCTAGCTATGCCTCTCTCACTGAGCCCCATGACCAGGCCTCTTCAGTGTTTTGAACATGAACATGTGGCTGAATTTTGTCCAGGGCTTTTTCTGCATCTGTTGAGAGAATTGTGTGATTTTTCCCCCTTGGTTTTATTTGTTATTAATTTCATTTTCTGATTTGTGTATATTGAACCAGTCTTGCCTCCCTGGAGCAGATCTAACTTGACCATGGTATGCAGTCTTCCTAAAGTGTTTTGAAGGTGGTTTACTATTATTTTATTATGAAGTTTGGCATCTATGTTCATCGTGGATATTGGTCTGTAGTTTTCTATTCTTCATGTGTCTTTATCTGGTTTTGATATCAGGGTGATATTGACTTCAGAGAGTAAGTTTGGGAGTGCTCTCTGCCTCTCTATTTCATGGGATAATTTGAGGAATGTTGCATTGGTCTGTCTTTAATGGTCTGATAGAAACTCAGCAGAGCATCCATCAGGTACTGGGCTTTTCTTTCTCAGAAGGCCTTTGACTTCGGCTTCACATGATATTAGTCTGTTTTCTATATCAACCTAGTTCATTTTTGTAGGTCAAATCTGTCTAGAAATATATCTGTACCTTCTATATGTTCCAATTTATTAGAGGATACGGTTTTAAAATAACCCCAATGATCCTCTAGATTTACCTGTGTCTGTAGTGATGCCTCCTTTTCCATCTTCAATGATGTTGATTTGGGTCTGCCCTCTCCTTCTTTGGGTCATTCTGGCTAACAGTTTGTGAACCTTGTTCATCTTTATGAAGAACTGACTCTTTGTTCCATTGATGCTTTGAGTTTGTTAATTACCTATTTCATTAATTTTAGTTCAGTCCTTGATTATTTACTGTCTCATACTGATTTTGGAATTCTGTACTTCTAGGGGCATTTGATGTACCATTAGAGTTTTGTTTGTGATTTTCCAGGGTCTCCTTGTTGTTGTTGCTGTTGTTGCTACCAGGGATTCAACTTGGGCATGCCCCACTGACCCACACCCCCAGCCCTATTTTGTATTTTATTTAGAGGCAGGGTCTCACTGAGTGGCTTTGTGCCTCCCTTTTGCTGATCCTGGGTTTGAACTCTCAATTCTCCTGTCTCAGCCTCCTGAGCCTCTAGCTTTATAGGCGTGTGCTCCTGCACCCCGTGATCTTCCTGTTTTTTAATGTGGGAACTTCATGCCATAACCTTCCCTCTAGGCCTCATCACCATGGTGTCCCCGAGATTGTCATGAGCTGTACCACTGAGGAACAGTGAGCAGGGGCCAGGGGCTGCTCAGCCTCAGTGGGGCGTGAGGTCAGCCAGGGCCACACAGTGCTCTCCTGAGAAGACAGTGCAGGGCCCAGGGTGTCCCCACGACCCCAGCTGCTCCTTCCTCTGCCCTCCTAATTCGTAGGAGCTCCTGATTCTGGGCCATCGCCACCAGCCAGAGCTTCAGAGTGATGATCTGCTGTGGAATTCCCTCTCAGGGTGCAGAAGGACCAACACCCAGCTGGGGCTTAAAGGGCCCGTGTGACCTGTCCAGCCTTCAGGGACCCTCTGTCCTGCCCACAGGCCACACCATCCAGGTGACACTGTGGGACCTCATCCAGGTGGGCGTGGCTGGCGGGTCCTGGTGCCCCCATCAGCTGCCAAGGTGGAAACTCAGGAAGGGGTGGCCCTGCTGCCCACGTGAGCAGGACCCTGGAGACTCTGAGCACAGGAGGTGAGACGCCCTGAGGAAGGGGACAGCCAGCTGCAGGCACGTCCTGGTGAGGTCGGCCTGGGACTCCACAGCAGCCCCCTCTGCAGTGCTGCTCAGAGATGGTGCAGGACAGAGAGGGCCTCACACCTGAGGAGGACCCCACCTTGAGAATCCTGTTCTCCTCATTGGGATTCTCAGAGGAAACCTCTGACCCAGGCTGGTCCCCTGCAGCACACAGCTCTGCCCACAGGGCCTGGGCTCCTGCTGGGACCTTCTCCCTGCGCCCCCACCTGGCCCTCAGCCTCTGTGATGGTCCCAGGCCCACTCCAGCCTCCTGTCCACCCAGTGCCCTGCTGGCTGCCCTGAAGGTGGCCCAGGATCTCCTCCCAAGGAAGGAGACACATTTTTCTCCATAATTTTGTACCAAAGAATGAAAATGCCATTTTCCACATTGCTTCCTTTCTAAGGTGAAGGGCTGTGAATGCTTCTCTTCAGGACGACGGCTGTGAAGGGGTCATTTTTAAACCCTCATACATTTGAAGCAATGAACACTGAACAGAAGATTAGAAAATAGACTCAGCCCCTCATCTTCAAGGACACGGGACCAGAGACCAAACCCCTGGTCCAGACGAGATCTGAGGACCCAGGAGGGAGAAAGGGTCTGGGCACCGTTTCCTTCTGAGTCCTCTCCCCAGTGTGGACAGCTGAAGGCTCTGCCCACCACCTCCCAGGTCCTCCCACAGCACACGGCCGAGAGGAGGAAGGGGACACGGGCCATCACTGGGGACCAGGAAACCCTAGAGGGGAGACAGGAGGCCTTGACCCAACAGCTGCCCCGTCCTACCTCTGCCCCTCCAGGGGATGATGCTGATCTCAGCCCAGGACGAGAAAGGGGGTGAGCAATGGCCACGGTGTGAGACCTCACGCAGCTTCTCTCAAACCCCCAGAGATGCCTGACCTGGCTCATGCTTCTCTCCTGGTGCTGGGTGGGGTCCAGGCCTCCCCACTGCCCCTCCCATTCGCTCCTTAATGTAACCGTCCATGGAGAAAGTGAAAGAGCAACCCACTCTGAGGCCTGTCCACTCTGGGAGAAACCAAGGTCATGGTGAGGATTCTTCTCAGACTCATTGCCATGTTAATGATGAATAAAAATTGATCATGGTTGGGGTGGACATTTCCTGTGTTGGGATGTGACTCTGGTGTGACATGAGCACCACACTGAGCTCATGGACACCCACAGCACCACAGCTAATGTTCTCGTTTTTTCTTTCCGTGGTGAGAACACTTGTTGAGAGCCACAGCGGAAGGGGCCCCAGCAAACTTTCAGACTGCCAGCTGATGAGCTGAAGGGGCCCCAGCAAACTTTCAGACTGCCAGCTGATGATTGGCTCACAGGGCCCCAGCAACATCTAGCTGATTGGCTCCTCTGCGGTGATGCTCATTGGGCTGTTTCCCTGCCCTTTCAGGCCACGGAGCTGCTCATTGGGGGACTTTTTTGGCTCCGCCCACGCGACCCAGCCAATCGGCCTCAAGAGCAGGAGGATTGTGGGAGGAGGAGAGGCTGTTGGTTGGGGGAGTGGCTGGTGGGAAGCCAGTGGTGGCAGTTGGGCTCTGAGGGTTTTTCCTGAGGAGCTGTTTTGTTTATCTTGTGTGGTTCTAAAAATAAAGTTAGTTTCTTTTGACAAGTGGCTCCTGAATTGTGCCCAGCCAGACTGCGGCATTTGGTGGCTCGCACGGGGAGCGACTGAGGGTAAGTAAACCGCTCGCCCCTGAGGGCAGGGTGAGAGGATGGGGAGCCATTTTAAGATTCCTCTTTTGTTTTGTTTCATTTTTGTTTTAAGTTGCCTGTCCCTGGAGATGAGTGAGACGGAAGAAAAACCGCTCACATCTGAGGAAAAACTGTTTACGTCTGAGGAACAGATAGGGAGAAAGGACGGATGCACATGTCAGGAGGATAGAAAGGCTATAATGATTTTGTGTGGTTCCATTTTTATTTCATTCTGTCTCGGTTTTGTTTGGCGTCATCTTGTTGGGTTGTATTATAGTAGAAATACGGGATCAGAAACTAGTAAAAAACAAACCGAAAGAGTATTAAGTAAATTGTTAGAGGAAGGAGGCATCCCAGTAAAATCAAGAGCAGTCAGGGAATACGTTGATACAATGCAAAAATGTAGCCCATGGCTTTTTAAGGAGGAGTTGTGAAGTATACCACAATGGAACCATCATGGTGAAGATTTAAAAAGAATAGAAAAGAACAACCCAGGAACTCTGCCAGTTGGCACATTGCTTAGTCCAAAGCCTTCAATTCAGACAGAGGAAGGAAGTTTAGAGCAGAAAAAGCCGTCAGGGGAAAAGTTACAACAGGAGACTGCTACTAACACCTTTCTATCACCAGAGGGCATAAGTGTCCAATCAATAGCACCACCTCCGTATGCTGGGAGGCCCCCAACCCCCACAGTTGATAGTTCGGATCCTGGGACAGGATCTCAAGTATTAACATGCCCTGTATTTGAGGTAGGAGGGCAGTGAATTTACCATGCTTTAAATTTCAAAACAGTGAAGCAGCTAAAAGAGGCTGTAACAACCCATGGTCCTCAAGCACCCTTCACTGTAAGCTTGGTCGAATCCATTACCAACTTGAACATGACACCAGCAGATTGGGCTAATATGTGTAAAGCTGTGCTAAATGGAGGACAATACCTGTTATGGAAGATTGCCAATGAGGAATTTTGCAAGGAGACGGCTAGGCAAAATGCAGCAGCTGGTTATCCTCAGAGAAATCTAGATATGTTGTTAGGAAAGGGACCTCATGAGGATCAGCAGCAACAAATTGCATATCATCCTGGTGTATATTTACAAATTGCTGTAGATGCGGTTAGGGCATGGAAGACTTTACAAGGACATGGAGGTTTACAAGGTCAATTATCTAAGATAATACAAGAAACTAATGAATCTTATGCTGAATTTGTAGATAGGCTTATTCAAACAGCTACCAGAGTTTTGGGGAATACAGAACAAGCAATGCCATTAATAAAACAACTGGCTTATGACCAAGCGAATCGTTGGTGCAGAGATATCATTAGACCATGGAAACATGAAGATTTAAACACATATATTAAATTATGTAGAGACATTAATGAACAAGAGCAAGTCGTGGCTGCTGCAGTAAAACAGGCTTTAGATGCCAGAGACATTAATGAACAAGGGCAAATTGTGGCAGCTGCAGTATAACAGACTTTAGATGCCAGGCCAAGAACATGCTACAATTGTGAACAAACAGGACATTTGAAAAGGAATTGCCCCATAGGACGAGGGTTTAACAAAACTAGGTATCAAAGGAGTAGAATACCGGGTATTTGCCCATAATGCCGTAGAGGGAGACATTGGGCTAATGAATGCCGTTCTCAAACCACCATAGAGGGTACACCATTATCAAAAAGCGAACAAGGACCAAGTGTTTATCCACGATATCTTGGAGAAAGGCATTGGGCTCCATTGCCAAAAAATGGACAGGGGGGCCCAATGCTCCGGGGCCCAAAACCACAAATATACGGAGCAGTGGAGGAACCCAGCAACACCATCAGGGTAATGCCCAGGACACATTGTCTATCAGATCGCTCATCAGAAAAACCAGAGGGAGCGCAGGGTTGGACATCTGTGCCTCCGCCAGGTCAGTACTAACTCCAGAGATGGGAGTTCAAATCATTCCCACAGGGGTGAAAGGACCTCTTCCCAAAGGAACAGTAGGCTTATTATTGGGACGCAGCTCTTCTACTCTAAAAGGACTTATGATAAGTCCTGGGGTAATTGATCCCGATTATGAAGGTGAAATAAAAATTATAGCCAGTTCTCCAAAGGGTATATCAGTAATTTCACCAGGAGATAGAATAGCACAGTTACTAATAATACCAAGCCTACATGATAAATTTTCCAGTCGTGCTGTAGAAAGAGGTTCCAAGGGATTAGGCTCCACAGGTGTAGATTGGGCTATGCTGTCTTTAAATTTAGATTCTCGCCCCATGCTAAAACTAAATATTCAAGGACATGAATTTAATGGGCTACTGGATACAGGTGCAGACCTTAGCATCATCTCTCGTCAAGAATGGCCAAAACATTGGCCATTACAACAAGCCACTCAAACGCTTTGAGGCCTAGGAATGGCGACTAATCCCCATAGAAGAGCAATGGTATCAGATTGGAAGGATCCTGAAGGATGTGAAGGAACTATACAGCCATATGTATTGGATCATCTTCCTATAAATTTATGGGGATGAGATGTCCTAGATCAATTAGGTTTGACATTAACAAATAACGTCAACCAAAATGCACCCACTATTATGACTAGACAAGGTTTTAGGAAAGGAAAAAGATTAGAAAAACAAGAACAAGGTATAGCAGCACCAATACAAATAGATCAAGGAACGAACAGACATGGGTTGGATTTTCAGAGAGGGCCACTGAGACAATAAAAATTACTTGGAAATCAGAAAGACCACTGTGGGTTCCTCAGTGGCCCCTGACTAAAGAAAAGATACAAGCAGCCCATGACCTGGTCAAACAACAATTAGCGGAAAGACATATACAACCTTCTGTATCTCCCCATAATACTCCCATTTTTGTCATCAAAAAGAAATCTGGTAAGTGGACATTATTGCAAGATTTAAGAGCCATTAATAATGAGATGGTTATTATGGGACCTGCTCAATCGGGGATTCCTCAATTGTCTGCTTTGCCAAAAATTTGGTGTGTTTTAGTTATAGATATTAAAGATTGTTTTTTTTCAATTCCAATTCATCCTAAGGATAGTCCACATTTTGCATTTACTATCCCTGCACTGAATCATGAAGGTCCTGATCAGAGATATGAATGGAAAGTACTCCCTCAAGGGATGGCTAACAGCCCAACTATGTGTCAAATTTATGTTATCAAAGCAATCCAGCCACTTAGAAATCAAAATCCTGAACTACAAATATTTCACTATATGGATGATGTATTATTAGCACACAAAGCTAAAAACACATTGCTAGAATGTTATGCCACACTTACAAACTTATTAAAAAATTATAATCTAGAGATAGCAATAGATAAAGTACAATTAAATTTTCCAATTAATTATTTAGGAGTTCTATTATCCTCAACTATGGTCTGTCCACCAAAAATTCAAATACGAGTAGATCAACTCAAATCACTTAATGACTTTCAAAAGTTATTAGGAGACATAAATTGGATAAGGCCTTATCTAGGTATACCAACAGGAGAGTTGGGACCTTTATTTGATATCCTAAAAGGTCCATCAGATCCAAATTCACCCCGAATGTTAACGCCTGAAGCAAGAAAGGCATTAAAAATCATTGAAATATATATGGAAAATATGCATTTGGATAGAATTGATATAAGTTTGCCTTTATTATTTATTGTACTACCAACAAAAAATATTCCTACAGGAGTATTTTGGCAAGAAGGTCCATTATTATGGATACATTTATCTTATTCTCCTAACACTATTCTTACTAGGTATCCTGAGGCTGCAGGACAATTAATACTCAAAGGAATAAAAGCAGCAAAGGGAGTGTTTGGTTCTCCCAATAAAATTATTACTCCATATACTATGGATCTAATTGATGAGTTAGCCAATGAGTTAAATACTTGGGCAATAATCATGTGCAAATCTAATGTTTCATTTGATAACCACTTACCATCTGATCCTTTATTGTCTTTTTGGTCATCGCATCCTGTAATTTTTCCAAAAATGACAAGAAAAACACCTATTGGGAATGCTCCAAATATATTCACTAATGGATCAAATAATGGTACAGCAGCAATAGTTACACCTGATCAAACTTTTACATTTTTAGTACCCAAACAATCAGCTCAAAAGGTAGAGCTTAAGGCAGTATTACAGGCTTTGTGATGTTTAAAGATTCTGTATTTAATTTATTTTCCGATAGTCAGTATTTAGTTAATGCTATTGTATCCCTTGAAGATGCTGGTAGGATTTCCCCTTCCTCTACTGTTTTCTTT
Organism: Callospermophilus lateralis; assembly: GCF_048772815.1. Taxonomy (NCBI): domain Eukaryota; kingdom Metazoa; phylum Chordata; class Mammalia; order Rodentia; family Sciuridae; genus Callospermophilus; species Callospermophilus lateralis. The sequence goes on along the minus strand of NW_027511744.1, from coordinate 11,732 downwards.
TTGCTTTCCACTATACAAAGTCTAATCTGGGACAGAAAAGATCCATTCTTTTTTTTTTTTTAAAGAGAGAGTGGGGGAGAGAGAGAGAGAAAGAGAGAGAGAGAGAGAGAGAGAGAGAGAGAGAGAGAGAATTTTTTAATATTTATTTTTTTTAGTTCTCGGTGGGCACAACATCTTTGTTTGTACGTGGTGCTGAGGATCGAACCCGGGCCGCACGCATGCCAGGCGAGCGCACTACCGCTTGAGCCACATCCCCAGCCCCAAGATCCATTCTTTATAGGACATATCAGGGCACATACAGGATTGCCTGGAGCCCTTAGTTTGGGCAATGATTTAGCAGATAAAACTACACATGACATACATATTTTCTCTACTCTAGAAGAAGCTATATAAATTTTCATAAAAAGTTCCATGTCAATGCTAATACTTTACAAAAGCGTTTTAAAATAACTAAGGAACAAGCTGGACAAATAATAAAACAATGTCAAAATTGTGTGACTTTTTTACCACAAGTTAATCTTGGAATCAATCCTAGAGGATTGATACCTAACCATATTTGGCAGATGGACGTCACACACTTGCCAGAATTTGGAAAATTGAAATATTTGCATGTTACAGTTGATACTTCTTCTGGATTTTTGATGGGCTCCCTTCATGCCGGAGAAAAAACTAAAGATGTTATAGCTCATTGCTTACAAAATTTTGCCACTGTGGGTGTTCCAAAACAGTTAAAAACAGATAATTCCCCTGGTTATACTTCTACAACCAGAATGCTTTTTTCAATATCTATTTTATTATTGCCCTTTCCCATATTTTGTTTTTTTTGAGCTCATACAGACCTAGGTTAATGTTTTGCTGATCAGTTCTATGTTTTTGACTATAGAGTTTTTAAACATTGCAATGGAGATTTCACCTGTAAAAAGTTATAAGGCCTTTACTATTATGTTATGTGTTGTATGTATTATATTATGTGTGCACACATGTGTTTTGTGTTATATGTTTGAATGTACATATATCCATATATCATATATGATGAGCGCTCATGAAAAAATGAATCCAAATTTTTTTTTATTTCATGTGATTTAAATGGTTTAATTTAAATTGGGTAAACAGCTGTTGAGGATTGTTTTAAAATGTGAACAAAAAAGGAGGTTAACAGATCTGTTTGTTTACTTTCACCTTTCCTTTTCATTATATTTAATAATTCTCTTCAAGATAATGTAAATTGTTAAGAAAATTGTTTTCTTTCAGTACCTTCTGGAATGTTACATAATTTTTTCTTTAGCCATTATTGTCAGAATTCCTATCTTCATCCCAGTGCCGGTGAAGACAAAGATAAAACCAATCTACAGCTTCTGCAATAGCCATCACTGAACTGCTTGCAGAACTTGCCTGGACTATGTATCACTTATATGCATTGTGAACTCACTTGTATGCATTGTGAAGTATCTGTTGGTGCAGAGACTTGTAGTGTTGGGGTATTTATGCTGATGGTGTCATCGGTGGTACAATTTTTCCAAAAGGAGCCATCAATTGGCTTGGTGTATCTTCCTCCCTTCTGCTTGTCATGATCGTTCAGCTAAAATTTGGGGGCCAACAGAGGTGAGGCAAAGAACCTCACCCCCCCTCTGGTACAAAGACCTCTACACAGGTTGGCTGTATACTGGACCGGTAGTCAGTGACGGGTAAGATCCAATTATAATGGTACCAACCTAAGATAACGGGTAAGAACCATATGTACTATTGGATAACCTAAGGCAGGCACGGTCCCTAAGCCACATGCTTGTTGTTGAAACAGAGAGGGGGAGATGTTGAGAGCCACAGCCGAAGGGGCCCCAGCAAACTTACACAATACCAGCTGATGATTGGCTCACAGCGGCCCCAGCAACATCTAGCTGATTGGCTCCTCTGCGGTGGTGCTCATTGGGCTGTTTCCCTGCCCTTTCAGGCCACGGAGCTGCTCATTGGGGGAATTTTTTGGCTCCGCCCATGTGACCCAGCCAATCGGCCTCAAGAGCAGGAGGATTGTGGGAGGTGGAGAGGCTGTTGGTTTGGGGAGTGGCTGGTGGGAAGCCAGTGGTGGCACTTGGGCTCTGAGGGTTTTTTCCTGAGGAGCTGTTTTGTTTGGCGTGTGTGGTTCTAAAAATAAAGTTTGTTTTTTTTGACAAGTGGCTCCTGAATTGTGCCCAGCCAGACTGTGGCAAACACTGAAGATCCACCCTCTGCAAATTACAAGTAGATGATATGGGTGTGTTCATAGCAGTCCCCAGGGCTGGGCTGGAGACTCAGGAGATGACAAACGGGGTTCCCAGTGTGGTTCTACAGGACGCAGGACTTCAGGAGGTCAGTGCATGCCTTGATGACCACAGCTCACAGGGCCTTCAGGTTCCACTTGGTACTCGAGGCATGTCTTTGTCAGGGCTGGGGTGGACACCAGGACCTCAACACGGGGAGCAGTCACCCAGCCCCACCCAGTGGGACAGCAGCTGGTCTCTGCTCTTCACACTGTATCTGCTGAGGGTTTGCTTGTTGTTGAGGCAGAACTCTTGTACTGCCCACACTGGATGCCTGGACTCAAGACATCCCTGGGCTCCTGAGCCTCTGAGTAGCTGGGACCTCAGGTGCACAAAGCCTCACTAGGCCCCACGGGGCTTTGAAGAGGGAGCTTCTCCCTCTCTGTGCTGTCCACGTCCTCCTCTGAGATAATGGACTGTGGGAGGAGTCAGCCACTGGGCACCAGGAGCAGCAGGTTTGGTGGGAGGTGTAGTGCCCTCCACCCCTGTCACTAGGGCCCCACCCAGGAGCACGCCTGCGCCCATGGCCTTCCGCAGAGGGCTCATCCTTCCAGGCTTAGGGACCCCTCAGCACTGAGCAGAGTTCGACTTCCGCAGCTTCTCCACAAAGAAACAGGGGGACGCACCACCATGAAGCACCTGTGATACGGAGAGAAACTGTTCAGAGCTGATGCAGACAAATAGGTACCATGGTCTCTGAGCTCTAGATGCACCTGAGTCTCTCTCAAAGACGACACAGCAATTCACCATCAAAACCTGAAAAGTACTGTGAGTTAGAAGAGGATGTTTTACTCATTTCAATTATAGTAGGAGACGGAGGAGATGGATGGAAACAGTAAACCCTTAAAAGGTATTACAGAGACAGCCCAGCACAGGGGCCCAGGGCTTTAACTCCAGTGACTCTGGAGGCCACGGCAGGAGGATGGCAAGTTCAAGACCACTAGGGGAACTTAAGGAAACTCATGACTCAACATAAAAACTAAACAGGACTGGAACGTAGCTCATGGGAGAGGCCTGCAGAGCACCCCCAGGACCTGGGTTCTATCCTCAGGGCCTCAAAGAAATTAAAATACACATATATTAAAGAAATGAAAGGACATTAATGTTCAAGAAGGCAGAGTCACCCAAGCAGGGGCGTGCCCACAGAGTATGGAGACAGTGAGGGACATGCAACAGTGACACCCAGGACACAAAGGCAGGTCAAGAACTCCCACCACTGCTGACCTGGGATGCCTGAGGGACACGGCCCAAATGGGAGCACAGAGCATACAAGTGAGCTACTCGTGACCCATATGAGCACATGGATCACCATGGGGACTGTTGCATGGAATCCACTGCGTCCTGCAGGTGCCAATAGAGACAGTGAGATTCATTAAAGGGTCTCCGTAGCCACATTCTCCTTGCAGAGTGCAAAGGGGTGTCTGATAAGCAAGGGGTGAGTGGGGCCTTGGAGCGGTTGGTGCTGCACCCAGGTGTCATCTGACAGTTTCTCACATCTCTAACCCTGCAGGGTGAGAAGCTGGTCACCTTGCTGTGTGGGAAGAGGCAACAAAACCTGGCGACCACATCCTACTCATTGCTCAGCTCCTCCATCCTGGCCCCATTGGGACCCCAATTCACCCACCTCCTGGGCCCTGCTGTGCCCTGGAAGGGGAGGCAGCAGAGGACATGGGGGAAAGTCCCTCCTGAAGACATTGAGCCTCCAGAGCCCAGGCTGGAGGGGGGAACCCTGGAAAGCTGAGGTCATGCACTGAGGAGCCCAGGGTGACCTGCCATGGCCAACACTAGAGACAGGCAGAGTCCTGGGATGGAGAGTCCACATGGAAATGGATCACATCTGTGTGGTTGTCCCTCCAGGATTCTGTCTGGGCAACATGGTTAAGGACATGTTGTTAATACTTCAAGCCCAGGTTGTGATTTGGGCCAAATTGAAGGTTTCTCCTAAGCAGGAGGTATGGGGACAATGAGGGGACTAGGATCCTCTCCATTGGGTCCGTTGGAAGCAAAGGAAAAGGACACTGGACTCTGATGCTCCCACTCTCCTCTGAGACCTGCCTGGACACCTCTTTGGGCTCAGCCAGATCTGCAAAAGTCTGAGGTGTTCACGTTCTGGGGTCTCCAGGGTGGGCTGGTCACCTGATGAGCAGAGAAGCTCCAGTGCAGAAGACAGGGACCCCCTGGGGACCAGGCACTGCCTGAGGGTCTCCACCTGACAGGGGGCTGAGCTCAGGGTGCCCCTGGTGCAGTCAGAGGGACTGGCCAGCAGCAAGTGACCTCCAGACCTTGCAGCACATTCTGATGAAGAAGAATCTTAAATGGACTTCAATTCTGTCTTGTTTTGCTTGATCTGGGGGATGTCACCCTAGGGCTTTCGCTGGTTCCTGGTCTTCTATCAGAATTCACAGGCGCTGACCCTGCACCGTCCACGCCAGCCTCAGGGTGTCCTGGGGGAGCTACTCCAAGGAGGTGGGGGCTCCTCCTGAGCTCCGGAGGTACCTTTCTCAACAGCTCCCATGAGCCTGTGACCTGGCCCTCGGGCACCTGCAGTGAGTGGTTCCTCACCAGGACTCACCCTCGCAGAGCTCCTCACACAGAGACCCCTGGAGCTCAGGGTCGCAGGTGGGAGAGGTCCAGCCCATTCCATGTCCACGCAGTGTCCACAGGACACCCCACCAGAGCCACAGCAGTGGAGCTGGCAGGGAGCCGAGGTGACAGAGTCCTTGAACACAGAACAGTCAGAGTCAGACTGGACTCTAGTCCTGGGGCTGGTGTCCTAGTCACTGAACTCAGGGAGAATCCACTCCTTGACCAGGACATGAGGCTGAGATGCCTCCTCCTGCCCCTGAGCTGAGGAGGGCTAACAGATTCAGATGTCCTCCCATAACAGCAGGGTCCAGGAGCAGCCCCTGCTCAGCATGTGTCCACCTGAGCCCTCTCCTTCTGCCCCTGATCCTCCCCTTCCCCACCCTGGCCACTCCTGCAGGGAGGATGCTTCAGAGCAAGCTGAGATCATAGCAGCCCACACTGGACCTGTCCCCAACCTCTGGCCACATATTCTTTGGCTCTCAGGAGGTGCACCTGTGGGGGCTGAGGGGCAGCAGGGGAAACAGTGCTCAGCCACAGGAGATGGACGACCTTCCTGCTCTGGCAAGAATCTCCACCTCTTCCCAGGGCAGCAGCAAAGAGCACTTGGAGTGTGGGGTGGACCTGGGCTAGACGTCCACGTCCCTTCCTGGCTCCCTGATTGCACAGATGTGCCCACTGCTCCTGGAGCTGGGGGTGCATCTTGGAATAGAGAGAGTGACTGGGGGGGTTGAGAGCTGGGGGACTCAGGAGCCAGCACACGCTGCAGGCCACTGTGGTCCCCTCACACAGGCACCAGCACAGGTGCTCAGGGGTATGCTGATGACAGACGCACCAGGTCCTCTAGGATGGGCCACCAAGCTGACTCCCTCAGTGGACCTGGGGTAGCTGGTCTCCCTGGCACTGTCCTCTGTGCTGTCACTGGTGTTCCATCAAACCCAGGTCCAAAGGGGCCAGGACAGGGTCATAGAGCTAATGGGGTGAATGGTGGAGGTGAGGGTCCACTTCCCCAGGCTGACCTGTGGGGGTTGAGGACCATGGTGGACACCAGGACCCCTGGACTTCTCTTAACTGGCTGCCCACCCTACTGCTCCTCAGGCCCAGGGTTGCTGACCTGCAAAAGGAGATGGTCTATGGGCAATGCAGCAGGATGGGGCATGGATTAGAGGGGACAATGTGGAGGTGAAGTTTGGCCTGGGGGATGGTGGGGTAAGTTGTCAGGATCTAGTGGGGGGAGGGCTGAGCAACCTCAGGGACACCCCTGCCCCATTCTGCTCTTGATGGAGGACCAGGAGAACATGCTAAGGGCCTCGCTCCCCCTTCACCCCATACATCTGCCTTGAAGACCCACAGCCCAGGGAGGACCCCGTGAAGGACAGGAGGTGACATCTACAGCCCTCACCTCAGCTGCCACCCTAGTCCTGTGGCCGCCTTCCCTGTGCAGTCTCACCCCCAGCCTTCCCCTCCCTGCTGTCCGGACTCTGCAGCCAAGGACACACAGGAAGTGATGAGCCAGGTAGAATTCCCAAGGCCCCACAGGAGGGTCCCTCCCCACCTGGCACACTGTGGAGCATTCAGTTTAGGCTGAAGAGCATTTTCCTACAAGGACATACAGGCTCCATGGGTGGTGACGCCCACATCAGCTCTCAGCCAAGCAGCTCTGTTGATGGTGGGACAGGCTGGAGCATGGACCCCAGAGCAGATGGACAGCTCTTCCCCCACACCCCAGAACAGAGCATTTCACGTGCATTGCGGGGACCTAGCACAGGGAGGAGAACTCGTTCCTTTCAGCTGCTGTGTCAGTCAGCTCTTCGCTACTGCAACAAAACACCAGAGACCATCAACTTAAATAGACCAGAGCTGCTGAGGGAGGGGTTTGCTCCTGCACAGGCTGCACCATGGTGGGCTGCACTGGGAAATCAGCCCTGAGCTCCTTCAATGGTCCAGCTCACAGAGGGCAGGGTGCAGGCCTCCACTATGCTGGACCTCTGGGGCCTGGCACCCACCTGCCCAGTAGCTACTCATGTTTCACCTGACCTAGGAGTGACCCCAACATTTCCTTTCTGGATCCTCTGAGGACATAATCCTGGGTTGGACTCAGCCTGTGTGGGGCCGATTTAGGTGGGGCCTGGGGCCTGGACTGGCTGGGCAGCATTCAGGTCAGTCATGAGGGCCTCAGGGTCAGGGGGGAACTCAGCTCTGGTTGAGATGTCTCCAAGGGGTGGGATCCCCCTGAGCCCTGCCCTGGGGAAACCAGAGACAGGCCAGGAGGGGCCATCCCCATCTGGTGGGTGCTCAGCTCTGGGGAAGAGGAGGCAACAGCAGCCCCTGCTCACCACTTCCGTGCTGTCTGACCTGCAGGGCCTGCACTCTCCTCTCTGGATGCTGGAGTCTTCAGAGCAGGCAGCATGAGGTCCACCCTGCCTGTCCTCCTGTGCCTCGGTCAGTGTTGGTGGAGGGAGGGACACAGGCTGGTGGAGAGGGTCCCAGGTGCCTGTTCACAGGGAACTCTCAGGTCTTAGTCTCATATGGCACCAAATGGCTGCTGTGACCACAAGGAACAATAATCCTCCCAACACTGAGATGCCAGCTCCTCACGGGGACCTCTCTTCCAGGGCTGAGTCTGCAACAGCGTTCCCGGGTGTCTTCAGGTGGGTGCCCTGCTAGCCTCCCACGTCCTGCTCAGGCTCAGCCCCTGGGGTCTTAAGACAGAAGGAACAGCCTGGGCCAGGTGAGGGTGGTGACATGAAAGAGCTGTGGGAACTGCGGTAGAGATGTCCCAGGATCCTGCCTCTGACTTCCTTGCAGGGACCCTCCCCAAGCCCACACTCTGGGCTGAGCCAGGCCCTGTCATCCCCCATGGGAGGACAGTGACCCTCTGGTGTCAGGGATCACTGGGGGCCCAGTGGTACTGTCTCATTAAGGAAAGAAGCCAGAGACCCACATGCAAAAGAGCCTTACTCCAGACTGAGAACAAGGCCAGGTTCTCCATCCCAACCATGACTGACCACCATACAAGGAGATATCAATGCCACTATCTAAGCCCTGCTGGGTGGTCAGAGCGCAGTGACCCGCTGGAGCTGGTGGTGACAGGTGAGAGGACACTCAATTTTCAACCCGTGGCTCTGCACTCAAGAAAGGGGTCTGGTCCAAGGGTGTCCCTCTCACAGCCGAGCAGGGGTTAGGAGGGTGGAGGGAGCCATGAACACCTGCCTCCTTCTCTCCTAGGATCCTACAGCAAACCCAGGCTCTCAGCCCTGCCCAGCCCTGTGGTGACCTCAGGAGGGAACGTGACCCTCCAGTGTGGCTCAGGGCAGAGATGAGATAGTTTTATTTTGATTAAGAAAGGAGAACACAAACTCAATTGGATCCTGGAATCAAAGAAAGCCAACTGGGCAATTTCAATCCCACTACTCCATGGGCCGCGTGACCCCAGCCATAGTGGACATTCACATGCTATGGTTAATACAGGAGCAAACCTCAGGTGTGGTCAGAACCCAGTGTTCCCATGGAGCTGCAGGGGTCAAGTAAGGATTTCTGATCTTTAACAAGATCACAAATTCAGGCTGCAGTATTGTTGGTAGAGACTCAGGGTGTGAGAGTGACCTGCAGGCAGGAAGGGAGAGGGAGGGGGTTGGCAGGATCCAGCCCTCAGCCCAGGCTCCTCTTCCTCCAGGGGTGTCCAGGAAGCCCTCCCTCCGGACCCAGCAGGGCCCTGTTCTGGCTCCAGACGAGACCCTGACCCTCCAGTGTCACTCAAACGTCACCTATGACAGATTCACTCTGTCCAAGGAGGGGGCACAGGACCTCCCCCAGCGCCCTGCCCGGCAGCCCCAGGCTGGGCTCTCTCAGGCTGACTTCCTGCTGGGCCCTGTGAGCAGCTCCCACGGGGGTCGGTACAGGTGCTACGGTGGACACAGCCTCTCCTCTGAGTGGTCAGCCCCCAGTGACCCCCTGGACATCCTGGTCTCAGGTGAGGAGTCCAGAGGGTGCAGTCAGGGACCCAGACTCTGCACAGCCCTGTTGGGGAGCCCCAGGAGGTGATGGCCAGGGTGAGGTGGGGCCTCAGGAGGGAGAGAGACAGGGAGGGGCAGAGAGGACAGAGACAGGGGACACAGGGACAGGAAGAATCAGAGACAATGAGACAGACAGAGAGCACAGGGTCCTCAGAGAGAGACCCTGGGGAGGTCTCAGCTCAGAACAAGCTGGGGCCACCCTCACCCTCCTTCCTCTCTCTAGGACAGCTCCCTGGCACACCCTCCCTCTCAGTGCAGCCTGGTCCCACAGTGTCCTCAGGGGAGAATGTCACCCTGGTGTGCCAGTCAAGCTGGATGGACACTTTCCTCCTGTGCAAGGAGGGGGCAGCTGATCCCCCCCTGCGTCTGAGAGCAGAGTACCAAGCCCCACAGTACCAGGCAGAGTTCTCCATGAGAGCTGTGACCTCAGCCCTCGGGGGGACCTACAGGTGCTATGGCTCTCACAGCTCATCCCCCTACCTGCTGTCACGGCCCAGTGCCCCCCTGGACCTGGTGGTCTCAGGTGAGTGACCCTGACCCCATCCTCTGGGAACTCAAGGACTCCCTCAGGGCCCTGCCCAGGACAGCTCTGGGTGGGATGGGAGGGAGTGGCCTTAGGGAGGGTCGGTCAGCGGGACTCACTCCTCAGAGAGGAGGGGCCAACGGGGTCCTCCAGCCTGTGCACCCACCCACCACTGGAATCAGGAAGGTGCAGGTGGGCACAGGAGGGTCCTGGGGAGGCCAGGCAGGTAGGAGGATGGGCAGAGACAGTCCCCAGGGGCAGCCTGCACCCCTCACCCTCCTGTTCTCCTCATTCCCAGGACCCTCTGGGAGACCCAGCCCCCCACCCTCAGGACCCAGGTCAACAGCTGGTGAGTCTCTGAGATCTCTGTACAGAAAGTCTTCTGCAATCTTAAGAGTTCTAGAATCATCCTGAGCTACAAAGTCCAGTTACAAACTCAGCTAAGCTGTGTCCAGGGCACTGCAGAGAATGGTCAGGGATCTCAGGCCCTGGGGCTCAGGGCTGGGAGGCATGAGGGAGAGGTCCAGGCAGAGGTGACTCTGGGCCCAGCCTGGGGAGGAGCAGCCAGCTGAAGTGGGGGCAGGCAGCCCAGCCCTCACCTCCCACCCTCCCCAGGAGGCCCTGAGGACCAGCCCCTCACCCCCACAAACCCAGGACCCCAGAGTGGTGAGTGAGGGGCTCTGGTGGGAGGTGGGTCCAGGGCAGGGCTGAGCTGAGGGGGACCAGCCCCCTCTGGAGATGCTGACGGGGACCAGCCCCTCCCCTCTGGGCCTCAGTTTCTCCCAGGGCAGAGGAGAGGCCTGGCCCTGACCTTCAAGTGCCTCTCAGGCTGACCTTGGCTGTGCCCTGCTGGGAGAGTGGCCCCCAGGGAAGCCTCCAGGACCTGAATCTGCAGGGCTCTGTCCCCTCTGTGCAGTGACAGTGACACTGAGCAGGGGAGGGCTCAGGGCCATGGGGTGTCAGGTCTTTCCCTCCAGCTCAGGGCTGAGCTCTGGTGGAGAGAAGGAGACTGGGAGTCAGACTCCCCCAGTTCAGGCCCCGCTCTGCTGCTTCCTGCTGGGGGACTGGGCAGGGGACCCCCCTGAGCCTCAGTTTCCTCATCTGTGCCTGGGGGGAGGGTGGCAGTGCCATGATGCCTGAGTGACAGGGCTGGAGGTGACAGGTGGAAAGACCAGCAGGGCTGGCACACAGTAGGTGCTCAGGTAAGCAGCGTGGCTCCTCGTTCACACCCGTGCCCAGGACTGGGAAGGAGTCTGAAGATTCTGGTGGGGGTCTCGGTTCCCCTCCTCCTGCTGCTCCTCTTGCTCCTCCTGGGACACCAGTGTCGGGGACAATGCAGGAAGGCAGGTGAGTGGGGAGGGGGAGACGTGGTGGTGTCCCAGGGGAATTAGCCAGTTGTGCTCAGGGCACACAGGATGGGAAGCCTGGTTGTCACCTGACCAGCAGGACCACCCAGGAGACCCAGCAAGAGCCCCTGTGGGCCTCACAGGTCTGCCTTCTTCTCCTCACACAGGGCTCAGCACTGCTGTCACCTCCCCAGAGGCCACCCAAGGCCACCAGGTGACCCGTCCTGTCCTCCGCCCTCCTCTCTCTGCCCACTGCCCTCCTCTCTCCTCCCAGCTGATTGTGCTGATGGGCTCTGGTCGGCCTCCTGCCCTGAGGCCTGGGTGCTGGCCTCTCTCCTCTGCCTCCTCCCCCTGCTGAGCTCGCTGCACCTGCTCCTGGGTAGGAGGTGGACCTGGCCACAGCCCTGCCCTGCACTGGCCCCCTCCCAGCCACACAGATGGCCGACTCCTGGGGGTTTGCTGTTGGCAAGGCTCTACTGGGGGCTTGGGGCAGCAGCAGCAAACACAGTCTGGTGCTCAGACACAGGACAGCCCCAGGACAGACAGACGGGGCAGAGGCAGACAGCAGTGGGGAGACCAGGCAGGGTGACGGCTCTGAACCCAGGACAGAGCCAGGTGGGGCGGGGGCCATGGGCAGGAGCAGGAGGGTTAACTGGACAGTCAAGGAGGGTTCCCTGGGGAGGACCCTGGACAGAGCCCTCACCACAGGGACAGGCCTGAGAGCATCTCAGGAAGAGGGTCCTGCCAAGGAGCAGCAGTGGGAGGCCAGTGGGCACAGGCTGACCTGTCCAGCAGCACGAGTCCAGGAGGCTGCAGGTGATGCATGAGGAGCAGGTGTGACAGGTGGCAGGACAGAGGTGGGCAGGGCTCCGTCCTGCAGGTGCCTCTGCTCTGGCAGAGCCTGAGAAGCCCCTGGAAGTTCTGCTGGGCATGGAGAGCTGACTGCTGGCTGCAGGTCCCTCCAGCTCCC
>NW_027511743.1:0-21956 GCF_048772815.1 Callospermophilus lateralis | reverse complement strand
TTCCGAAATACCAGCAAATATTTTTTCACCCGATCTTGATGATACTTGGTGGTAATGATTAGTACACAAATCCCACTTGGCTCAGGAAATTTTGTTCTTCTAGGTTGAAGCGTTCATATACAGTAGTAGTTTTTATATTTAGTTTTCCCTCTGTTCTCTCCTATATAGATAGATAAATGTGGAACTCTAAATCCAACATGGTTTGTAGTAGCTCTTTGAAACTTTACAAAATAAAAAAGTTCTCATTTTTGACTCTATGGTTTGTTTCCTCTTCAAGTAGCCCTCAGCGCAGACTGTGGAAAAGCACTTTCATTGAGAGGGCTTGCCAAGCTTCTAAGAATTAACGAGTTTCCGAAGTACCAGCAAATATTTTTTCACCCGATCTTGATGATACTTGGTGGTAATGATTAGTACACAAATCCCACTTGGCTCAGGATATTTGTACTTCTCGGTTGAAGCGTTCGTGTACAGTAGCACTTTTTATTATTAGGTTTCCTTGTGTTCTCTCCTATATAGGTAGATGAATTTGGAACTCTAAATCCAACATGGTTTGTAGTAGCTCTTTGAAACTTGACAAAATAAAGGAGTTCTCAGTTTTGTCTCTATGGTTTGTTTAATCTTCAAGTAGCCCTAGGCACACACTGTGGAAAAGCACTTTCATTGAGAGGGGTTGCCAACCTTCTAAGAATTAACGAGTTTCCGAAATAACTGCAAATATTTTTTCACCCAATCTTGATGATACTTGGTGGTAATGATCAGTACACAAATCCCACTTGGCTCACGAAATTTTGTTCCTGTAGGTTGAAGCGTTCGTCTACAGTAGCAGTTTTTATATTTAGATTTCCATCTGCTCAATCCTATATAGATAGATGAATTTGGAACTCTAAATCCAACATGGTTTGAAGTAGCTCTTTGAAACTTGACAAAATAAAGGAGTTCTCTGTTTTGTCTCTATGGTTTGTTTCCTCTTTAAGTAGCCCTAAGCACAGACTGTGTAAAAGCACTTTCATTGAGAGGGGTTGCCAAGCTTCTAAGAATTAACGAGTTTCCGAAATACCAGCAAATATTTTTTCACCCAATCTTGATGATACTTGGTGGTAATGATCAGTACACAAATCCCACTTGGCTCACCAAATTTGTTCTTCTAGGTTGAAGCGTTCGTCTACAGTAGCAGTTTTTCTATTTAGATTTCCATCTGCTCAATCCTATATAGATAGATGAATGTGGAACTCTAAATCCAACATGATTTGTAGTAGCTCTTTGAAACTTGACAAAATAAAGGAGTTCTCAGTTTTGTCTCTATGGTTTGTTTCCTCTTCAAGTAGCCCTAAGCACAGACTGTGAAAAAGCACTTTCATTGAGAGGGGGTTGTCAATCTTCTAAGAATTAACGCGTTTCCGAAATACCAGCAAATATTTTTTCACCCAATCTTGATGATACTAGGTGGTAATGATCAGTACACAAATCCCACTTGGCTCACCAAATTTTGTTCTTCTAGGTTGAAGCGTTCGTCTACAGTAGCAGTTTTTATATTTAGGTTTCCCTCTGCTCTCTCCTATATAGATACATGAATTTGGAACTTAAAATCCAACATGGTTTGTAGTAGCTCTTTGAAACTTGACAAAATGAAGGAGTTCTCAGTTTTGTCTCTATGGTTTGTTTCTGCTTTAAATAGCCCTAAGCACAGACTGTGTAAAAGCACTTTCATTGAGAGGGGTTGCCAAGCTTCTAATAATTAACGAGTTTCCCAAATACCAGCAAATATTTTTCACCCAATCTTGATGATACTTGGTGGTAATGATCAGTACACAAATCCCACTTGGCTCACCAAATTTTGTTCTTCTAGGTTGAAGCGTTCATCTACAGTAGTAGTTTTTATATTTAGTTTTCCCTTTGTTCTCTCCTATATAGATCGATGAATGTGGAACTCTAAATCCAACATGATTTGTAGTATCTCTTTGAATCTTGACAAAATAAAGGAGTTCTCAGTTTTGTCTCTATGCTTTGTTTCCTCTTCAATAGCCCTAGGCACAGACTGTGGAAAAGCACTTTCATCGAGAGGGGTTGCCAAGCTTCTAAGAATTAACGAGTTTCCGAAATACAAGCAAATATATTTTTACGCAATCTTGATGATACTTGGTGGTAATGATCAGTACACAAATCCCACTTGGCTCACCAAATTTTGTTCTTATAGGTTGAAGCGTTCGTGTACAGTAGCAGTTTTTATATTTAGGTTTCCTTCTGTTCTCTCCAATGTAGATAGATGAATTTGGAACTCTAAATCCAACATGGTTTGGAGTAGCTCTTTGAAAACTTGACAAAATAAAGGAGTTCTCAGTTTTGTCTCTATGGTTTGTTTCCTCTTCAAGTAGCCCTAAGCACAGACTGTGGAAAAGCACTTTCATTGAGAGGGGTTGCCAAACTTCTAAGAATTAAAGAGTTTCCGAAATACCTGCAAATATTTTTTCACCCAATATTGATGATACTTGGTGGTAATGATCAGTACACAAATCCCACGTGGCTCACCAAACTTTGTTCTTCTAGGTTGAAGCGTTCGTCTACAGAAGCAGTTTTTATATTTAAGATTCCCGCTGCTCTGTCCTATATAGATAGATGAATTTGCAAATCTAAATCCAACACGGTTCGTAGTAGCTCTTTGAAACTTCACAAAATAAAGGAGTTCTCTGTTTTGTCTCTATGGTTTGTTTCCGCTTTAAGTAGCCCTAAGCACAGACTGTGTAAAAGCACTTTCATTGAGAGGGGTTGCCAAGCTTCTAATAATTAACGATTTTCCCAAATTCCAGCAAATATTTTTCACCCAATCTTGATGATACTTGGTGGTAATGATTAGTACACAAATCCCACTTGGCTCAGGAAATTTTGTTCTTCTAGATTGAAGCGTTCGTGTACAGTAGCAGTTTTTTATTTAGGTTTCCTTCTGTTCTCTCCTATATAGATAGATGAATTTGGAACTCTAAATCCAACATGGTTTGTAGTAGCTCTTTGAAAACGTGACAAAATAAAGGAGTTCTCAGTTTTGTCTCTATGGTTTGTTTCCTCTTCAAGTAGCCCTAGGCACAGACTGTGTAAAAGCACTTTCATTGATACGGGTTGCCAACCTTCTAAGAATTAACGAGTTTCCGAAATACCAGCAAATATTTTTTCACCCGATCTTGATGATACTTGGTGGTAATGATTAGTACAGAAATCGCACTTGGCTCACGAAATTTTGTTCTTCTAGGTTGAAGCGTTCATATTCAGTAGTAGTTTTTATATTTAGTTTTCCCTCTGTTCTCTCCTATATAGATAGATGAATGTGGAACTCTAAATCCAACATGGTTTGTAGTAGCTCTTTGAAACTTTACAAAATAAAGGAGTTCTCATTTTTGACTCTATGGTTTGTTTCCTTTTCAATTAGCCCTCAGCACAGACTGTGGAAAAGCACTTTCATTGAGAGGGCTTGCCAAGCTTCTAAGAATTAACGAGTTTCCGAAATACCAGCAAATATTTTTTCACCCAATCTTGATGATACTTGGTGGTAATGATCAGTACAGAAATCCCACTTGGCTCACCAAATTTTGTTCTTCTAGGTTGAAACCTTCGTCTACAGAAGCAGTTTTTATATTTAGGTTTCCCTCTGCTCTCTCCTATATAGATACATGAATTTGGAACTTTAAATCCAACATGGTTTGTAGTAGCTCTTTGAAACTTGACAAAATGAAGGAGTTCTCAGTTTTGTCTCTATGGTTTGTTTCCGCTTTAAGTAGCCCTAAGCACAGACTGTGTAAAAGCACTTTCATTGAGAGGGGTTGCCAAGCTTCTAATAATTAACGAGTTTCCCAAATACCAGCAAATATTTTTCACCCAATCTTGATGATACTTGGTGGTAATGATCAGTACACAAATCCCACTTGGCTCACCAAATTTTGTTCTTCTAGGTTGAAGCGTTCATCTACAGTAGTAGTTTTTATATTTAGTTTTCCCTCTGTTCACTCCAATATAGACAGATGAATGTGGAACTCTAAATCCAACATGATTTGTAGTATCTATTTGAAACTTGACAAAATAAAGGAGTTCTCAGTTTTGTCTCTAATGTTTGATTCCTCTTCAAGTAGCCCTAAGCACAGACTGTGGAAAAGCACTTTCATTGAGAGGGGTTGCCAAGCTTCTAATAATTAACGATTTTCCCAAATTCCAGCAAATATTTTTCACCCAATCTTGATGATACTTGGTGGTAATGATTAGTACACAAATCCCACTTGGCTCAGGAAATTTTGTTCTTCTAGATTGAAGCGTTCGTGTACAGTAGCAGTTTTTTTATTTAGGTTTCCTTCTGTTCTCTCCTATATAGATAGATGAATTTGGAACTCTAAATCCAACATGGTTTGTAGTAGCTCTTTGAAACGTGACAAAATAAAGGAGTTCTCAGTTTTGTCTCTATGGTTTGTTTCCTCTTCAAGTAGCCCTAGGCACAGACTGTGTAAAAGCACTTTCATTGATACGGGTTGCCAACCTTCTAAGAATTAACGAGTTTCCGAAATACCAGCAAATATTTTTTCACCCGATCTTGATGATACTTGGTGGTAATGATTAGTACAGAAATCGCACTTGGCTCACGAAATTTTGTTCTTCTAGGTTGAAGCGTTCATATTCAGTAGTAGTTTTTATATTTAGTTTTCCCTCTGTTCTCTCCTATATAGATAGATGAATGTGGAACTCTAAATCCAACATGGTTTGTAGTAGCTCTTTGAAACTTTACAAAATAAAGGAGTTCTCATTTTTGACTCTATGGTTTGTTTCCTTTTCAATTAGCCCTCAGCACAGACTGTGGAAAAGCACTTTCATTGAGAGGGCTTGCCAAGCTTCTAAGAATTAACGAGTTTCCGAAATACCAGCAAATATTTTTTCACCCAATCTTGATGATACTTGGTGGTAATGATCAGTACAGAAATCCCACTTGGCTCACCAAATTTTGTTCTTCTAGGTTGAAACCTTAGTCTACAGAAGCAGTTTTTATATTTAGGTTTCCCTCTGCTCTCTCCTATATAGATACATGAATTTGGAACTTTAAATCCAACATGGTTTGTAGTAGCTCTTTGAAACTTGACAAAATGAAGGAGTTCTCAGTTTTGTCTCTATGGTTTGTTTCCGCTTTAAGTAGCCCTAAGCACAGACTGTGTAAAAGCACTTTCATTGAGAGGGGTTGCCAAGCTTCTAATAATTAACGAGTTTCCCAAATACCAGCAAATATTTTTCACCCAATCTTGATGATACTTGGTGGTAATGATCAGTACACAAATCCCACTTGGCTCACCAAATTTTGTTCTTCTAGGTTGAAGCGTTCATCTACAGTAGTAGTTTTTATATTTAGTTTTCCCTCTGTTCACTCCAATATAGACAGATGAATGTGGAACTCTAAATCCAACATGATTTGTAGTATCTATTTGAAACTTGACAAAATAAAGGAGTTCTCAGTTTTGTCTCTAATGTTTGATTCCTCTTCAAGTAGCCCTAAGCACAGACTGTGGAAAAGCACTTTCATTGAGAGAAGTTGCCAAGCTTCTAAGAATTAAGGAGTTTCCGAAATACCAGCAAATATTTTTTCACCCGATCTTGATGATACTTGGTGGTAATGATTTGTACACAAATCCCACTTGGCTCATGAAATTTTGTTCTTCTAGGTTGAAGCGTTCGTGTACTGTAGCAGTTTTTATATTTACGTATCCTTCTGTTCTCTCTGATATAGATAGATGAATTTGGAACTTTAAATCCAACATGGTTTGTAGTAGCTCTTTGAAACTTGACAAAAAAAAGGAGTTATCAGTTTTCTCTCTATGGTTTGTTTCCTCTTCAAGTAGCCCAAAGCACAGACTGTGGAAAAGCACTTTCATTGATAGGGGTTTCCAACCTTCTAAGAATTAACGAGTTTCCGAAATACCAGCAAATATTTTTTCACCCAATCTTGATGATACTTGGTGGAAATGATCAGTACACAAATCCCACTTGGGAAACCAAATTTTGTTCTTCTAGGTTAAAGCGTTCGTCTACAGTAGCAGTTTTTATATTTAAGATTCCCTCTGCTCTCTCCTATATAGATAGATGAATTTGGAACTCTAAATATAACATGGTTCGTATTAGCTCTTTGAAACTTGACAAAATAAAAGAGTTCTCAGTTTTGTGTCTATGGTTTGTTTCCTCTTTAAGTAGCGCTAAGCACAGACTGTGGAAAAGCACTTTCATTGAGAGGGGTTGTCAAGCTTCTAAGAATTAACGAGTTTCCGAAATACCAGCAAATATTTTTTCACCCAATCTTGATGATACTTGGTGGTAATGATCAGTACACAAATCCCACTTGGCTCACCAAATTTTGTTCTTCTAGGTTGAAGCGTTCGTCTACAGAAGCAGTTTTTATATTTAGGATTCCCTCTGCTCTGTCCTAAATAGATAGATGAATTTGGAACTCTAAATCCAACAAGGTTCGTAGTAGCTCTTTGAAACTTCACAAAATAAAGGAGTTCTCAGTTTTGTCTCTATGGTTTGTTTCCTCTTCAAGTAGCCCTAAGCACAGACTGTGGAAAAGCACTTTCATTGAGAGGGGTTGTCAAGCTTCTAAGAATTACCGAGTTTCCGAAATACCAGCAAATATTTTTTCACCCAATCTTGATGATACTTGGTGGTAATGATCAGTACACAAATCCCACTTGGCTCACCAAATTTTGTTCTTCTAGGTTGAAGCGTTCGTCTACAGAAGCAGTTTTTATATTTAAGATTCCCTCTGCTCTCTCCTATATAGATAGATGAATTTGGAACTCTAAATATAACATGGTTCGTAGTAGCTCTTTGAAACTTGACAAAATAAAAGAGTTCTCAGTTTTGTGTCTATGGTTTGTTTCCTCTTTAAGTAGCGCTAAGCACAGACTGTGTAAAAGCACTTTCATTGAGAGGGGTTGTCAAGCTTCTAAGAATTAACGCGTTTCCGAAACACCAGCAAATATTTTTTCACCCAATCTTGATGATACTTGGTGGTAATGATCAGTACACAAATCCCACTTGGCTCACCAAATTTTGTTCTTCTAGGTTGAAGCGTTCGTCTACAGTAGCAGTTTTTATATTTATATTTCCATCTGCTCTCTCCTATATAGATAGATGAATTTGGAACTCTAAATCCAACATGGTTTGTAGTTGCTCCTTGAAACTTGACAAAATAAAGGAGTTCTCAGTTTTGTCTCTATGGTTTGTTTCCTCTTTAAGTAGCCCAAAGCACAGACTGTGGAAAAGCACTTTCATTGAGAGGGGTTGTCAAGCTTCTAAGAATTACCGAGTTTCCGAAATACCAGCAAATATTTTTTCACCCAATCTTGATGATACTTGGTGGTAATGATCAGTACACAAATCCCACTTGGCTCACCAAATTTTGTTCTTCTAGGTTGAAGCGTTCGTCTACAGAAGCAGTTTTTATATTTAGGATTCCCTCTGCTCTGTCCTAAATAGATAGATGAATTTGGAACTCTAAATCCAACAAGGTTCGTAGTAGCTCTTTGAAACTTCACAAAATAAAGGAGTTCTCAGTTTTGTCTCTATGGTTTGTTTCCTCTTCAAGTAGCCCTAAGCACAGACTGTGGAAAAGCACTTTCATTGAGAGGGGTTGTCAAGCTTCTAAGAATTAACGTATTTCCGAAATACCAGCAAATATTTTTTCACCCAATCTTGATGAAACTTGGTGGTAATGATCAGTACACAAATCCCACTTGGCTCAACAAATTTTGTTCTTCTAGGTTGAAGCGTTCATCTACAGTAGTAGTTTTTATATTTAGTTTTCCCTCTGTTCTCTCCTATATAGATAGATGAATGTGGAACTCTAAATCCAACATGGTTTGTAGTACCTCTTTGAAACTTGACAAAATAAAGAAGTTCTCAGATCTGTCTCTAATGTTTGTTTCCTCTTCAAGTAGCCCTCAGTACAGACTGTGGAAAAGCACTTTCATTGAGAGAAGTTGCCAAGCTTCTAAGAATTAAGGAGTTTCCGAAATACCAGCAAATATTTTTTCACCCGATCTTGATGATACTTGGTGGTAATGATTTGTACACAAATCCCACTTGGCTCATGAAACTTTGTTCTTCTAGGTTGAAGCGTTCGTGTACTGTAGCAGTTTTTATATTTACGTATCCTTCTGTTCTCTCTGATATAGATAGATGAATTTGGAACTCTAAATCCAACATGGTTCGTAGTAGCACTTTGAAACTTGACAAAAAAAAGGAGTTATCAGTTTTGTCTCTATGGTTTGTTTCCTCTTCAAGTAGCCCTAGGCACAGACTGTGGAAAAGCACTTTCATTGATAGGGGTTTCCAACCTTCTAAGAATTAACGAGTTTCCGAAATACCAGCAAATATTTTTTCACCCAATCTTGATGATACTTGGTGGAAATGATCAGTACACAAATCCCACTTGGGTAACCAAATTTTGTTCTTCTAGGTTGAAGCGTTCGTCTACAGTAGCAGTTTTTATATTTAAGATTCCCTCTGCTCTCTCCTATATAGATAGATGAATTTGGAACTCTAAATATAACATGGTTCGTAGTAGCTCTTTGAAACTTGACAAAATAAAAGAGTTCTCAGTTTTGTCTCTATGGTTTGTTTCCTCTTTAAGTAGCGCTAAGCACAGACTGTGGAAAAGCACTTTCATTGAGAGGGGTTGTCAAGCTTCTAAGAATTAACGAGTTTCCGAAATACCAGCATATATTTTTTCACCCAATCTTGATGATACTTGGTGGTAATGATCAGTACCCAAATCCCACTTGGCTCACCAAATTTTGTTCTTCTAGGTTGAAGCGTTCGTCTACAGTAGCAGTTTTTATATTTAGGTTTCACTCTGCTCTCTCCTATATAGATACATGAATTTGGAACTTTAAATCCAACATGGTTTGTAGTAGCTCTTTGAAACTTGACAAAATAAACGAGTTCTCAGTTTTGTCTCTATGGTTTGTTTCCGCTTTAAGTAGCCTTAAGCACAGACTGTGTAAAAGCACTTTCATTGAGAGGGGTTGCCAAGCTTCTAATAATTAACGAGTTTCCCAAATACCAGCAAATATTTTTCACCCAATCTTGATGATACTTGGTGGTAATGATCAGTACACAAAGACCACTTGGCTCACCAAATTTTGTTCTTCTAGGTTGAAGCGTTCATCTACAGTAGTAGTTTTTATATTTAGTTTTCCCTCTGTTCTCTCCTATATAGATAGATGAATGTGGAACTCTAAATCCAAAATGATTTGTAGTAGCTCTTTGAAACTTGACAAAATAAAGGAGGTCTCAGTTTTGTCTCTATGGTTTTTTCCTCTTCAAGTAGCCCTCAGCACAGACTGTGGAAAAGCACTTTCATTGAGAGGGGTTGCCAAGCTTCTAAGAATTAACGACTTCCCGAAATACCAGCAAATATTTTTTCACCCGATCTTGATGATACTTGGTGGTAATGATTAGTACAGAAATCCCACTTGGCTCACCAAATTTTGTTCTTCTAGGTTGAAGCGTTCGTCTACAGTAGCAGTTTTTATATTTAGGTTTCCTTGTGTTCTCTCCTATATAGATAGATGAATTTGGAAATCTAAATCCCACGTGGTTCGTAGTAGCTCTTTGAAACTTGACAAAATAAAGGAGTTCTCAGTTTTGTCTCTATGGTTTGTTTCCTCTTCAAGTAGCCCTAGGCACAGACTGTGGAAAACCACTTTCATTGAGAGGGGTTGCCAAGCTTCTAAGAATTAACGAGTTTCCGAAATACCAGCAAATATTTTTTCACCCAATTTTGATGATACTTGGTGGTAATGATCAGTACACAAATTGCACTTGAATCACCAAATTTTGTCCTTCTAGGTTGAAGCGTTCGTCTACAGAAGCAGTTTTTATATTTAAGATTCCCTCTGCTCTGTCCTATATAGATAGAGAAATTTGGAACTCTAAATCCAACACGGTTCATAGTAGCTCTTTGAACCTTCACAAAATAAAGGAGTTCTCAGTTTTGTCTCTATGGTTTGTTTCCTCTTCAAGTAGCACAAAGCACAGACTGTGGAAAAGCACTTTCATTGAGAGGGGTTGTCAAGCTTCTAAGAGTTAACGCGTTTCCGAAATACCAGCATATATTTTTTCACCCAATCTTGATGATACTTGGTGGAAATGATCAGTACACAAATCCCACTTGGCTCACCCAATTTTGTTCTTCTATGTTGAAGCGTTCATCTACAGTAGTAGTTTTTATATTTAGTTTTCCCTCTCTTCTCTCCTATATAGATAGAAGAATGTGGAACTATAAATCCAACATGGTTTGTAGTAGCTCTTTGAAACTTGACAAAATAAAGGAGTTCTCAGTTTTGTCTCTATGGTTTGTTTCCTCTTCAAGTTTCCCTAGGCACAGACTGTGGAAAAGCACTTTCATTGAGAGGGATTGCCAACCTTCTAAGAATTAACGAGTTTTTGAAATACCTGCAAATATTTTTTCACCCAATCTTGATGATACTTGGTGGTAATGATCAGTACACAAATCCCACTTGGCTCACCAAATTTTGTTCTTCTAGGTTGAACCGTTCGTCTACAGTAGCAGTTTTTATATTTAGATTTCCATCTGCTCAATCCTATATAGATAGATGAATTTGGAACTCAAAATCCAACATGGTTTGTAGTAGCTCTTTGAAACTTGACAAAATAAAGGAGTTCTCAGTTTTGTCTCTATGGTTTGTTTCCTCTTTATGTAGCCCTAAGCACAGACTGTGTAATAGCACTTTCATTGAGAGGGGTTGTCAAGCTTCTAAGAATTAACGCGTTTCCGAAATACCAGCAAATATTTTTTCACCCAATCTTGATGATACTTGGTGGTAATGATCAGTACACAAATCCCACTTGGCTCACCAAATTTTGTTCTTCTAGGTTGAAGCGTTCGTCTACAGAAGCAGATTTTATATTTAGGATTTCCTCTGCTCTCTCCTATATAGATAGATGAATTTGGAACTCTAAATCCAACATGGTTTCTAGTAGCTCTTGGAAACTTGACAAAATAAAGGAGTTCTCAGTTTTTTCTCAATGGTTTGTTTCCGCTTTAAGTAGCTCTAAGCACAGACTGTGTAAAAGCACTTTAATTGAGAGGTGTTGCCAAGCTTCTAATAATTAACGATTTTCCCAAATTCCAGCAAATATTTTTCACCCAATCTTGATGATACTTGGTGGTAATGATCAGTACACAAATCCCACTTGGCTCACCAAATTTTGTTCTTCTAGGTTGAAGCGTTCGTCTACAGTATTAGTTTTTATATTTAGTTTTCCCTCTGTTTTCTCCTATATAGATAGATGAATGTGGAACTCTAAATCCAACATGGTTTGTAGTAGCTCTTTGAAACTTTACAAAATAAAGGAGTTCTCATTTTTGTCTCTATTGTTTGTTTCCTCTTCAAGTAGCCCTCAGCACAGACTGTGGAAAAGCACTTTCATTGAGAGGGTTGCAAAGCTTCTAAGAATTAACAACTTCCCGAAATACCAGCAAATATTTTTTCACCCGATCTTGATGATATTTGGTGGTAATGATTAGTACACAAATCCTACTTGGCTCAGGAAATTTTGTTCTTCTTGGTTGAAGCGTTCGTGTACAGTAGCAGTTTTTTATTTAGGTTTCCTTCTGTTCTCTCCTATATAGATAGATGAATTTGGAATCTAAATTCAACATGGTTTGTAGTAGCTCTTTGAAACTTGACAAAATAAAGGAGTTCTCAGTTTTGTCTCTATGGTTTGTTTAATCTTCAAGTAGCCCTAGGCACAGACTGTGTAAAAGCACTTCCATTGATAGGGGTTGCCAACCTTCTAAGAAATAACGAGTTTTAAAAATACCAGCAAATATTTTTTCACCCGATCTTGATGATACTTGGTGGTAATGATTAGTACACAAATCCCACTTGGCTAACCAAATTTTGTTTCTCTAGGTTGAAGCGTTCGTCTACAGTAGCAGTTTTTATATTTAGGATTACCTCTGCTCTCTCCTATATAGATAGATGAATTTGGAACTCTAAATCCAACATGGTTCGTAGTAGCTCTTTGAAACATGACAAAATAAAGGAGTTCTCTGTTTTGTCTCTATGGTTTGTTTCCTCTTTAAGTAGCCCTAAGCACAGACTTTGGAAAAGCACTTTCATTGAGAGGGGTTGTCAAGCTTCTAAGAATTAACGAGTTTCCGAAATACCTGCAAATATTTTTTCACCCAATCTTGATGATATTGGTTTTAATGATCAGTAAACAAATCCCACTTGGCTCACCAAATGTTGTTCTTCTAGGTTGAAGCGTTCGTCTACAGTAGCAGTTTTCATATTTAGGTTTCCCTCTGTTCTCTCCTATAAAGATAGATGAATTTGGAACTCTAAATCCAACATGGTTCGTAGTAGCTCTTTAAAACTTCACAAAATAAAGGAGTTCTCAGTTTTGTCTCTATGGTTTGTTTCCTCTTCAAGTAGCCCTAAGCACAGACTGTGGAAAAGCACTTTCATTGAGAGGGGTTGTCAAGCTTCTAAGAATTAACGCGTTTCCGAAATATCAGCAAATATTTTTTCACCCAATCTTGATGATACTTGGTGGTAATGATCAGAACACAAATCCCACTTGGCTCACCCAATTTTGTTCTTCTAGGTTGAAGCGTTCATCTACAGTAGTAGTTTTTATATTTAGTTTTCCCTCTGTTCTCTCCTATATAGATAGATGAATTTGGAACTGTAAATCCAACATGATTTGTAGTAGCTCTTTGAAACTTGACAAAATAAAGGAGTTCTCAGTTTTGTCTCTTTGGTTTCTTTCCTCTTCAAGTAGCCCTCAGCACAGACTGTGGAAAAGCACTTTCATTGAGAGGGGTTGCCAAGCTTCTAAGAATTAACGACTTCCCGAAATACCAGCAAATATTTTTTCACCCGATCTTGATGATACTTCGTGGTAATGATTAGTACACAAATCCCACTTGGCTCACGAAATTTTGTTCTTCTAGGTTGAAGCGTTCGTGTACAGTAGCAGTTTTTTTTTAGGTTTCCTTCTGTTCTCTCCTATATAGGTTGATGGATTTGGAATTCTAAATCCCACGTGGTTCGTAGTAGCTCTTTGAAACTTGACAAAATAAAGGAGTTCTCAGTTTTGTCTCTATGGTTTGTTTCCTCTTCAAGTAGCCCTAGGCACAGACTGTGGAAAAGCACTTTCATTGAGAGGGGTTGCCAAGCTTCTAAGAATTAACGAGTTTCCGAAATACCAGCAAATATTTTTTCACCCAATCTTGAGGATACTTGGTGGTAATGATCAGTACACAAATTGCACTTGGCTCACCAAATTTTGTTCTTCTAGGTTGAAGCGTTCGTCTACAGTAGCAGTTTTTATATTTAGGTTTCCCTCTGTTCTCTCCTATATAGATAGATGAAGTTGGAACTCTAAATCCAACATGGTTTGTAGTACCTCTTTGAAACTTGACCAAATAAAGGAGTTCTCAGTTTTGTCTCTATGGTTTGTTTCCTCTTCAAGTAGCCCTAGGCACAGACTGTCGAAAAGCACTTTCATTGAGAGGGGTTGTCAAGCTTCTAAGAAATAACGCGTTTCCGAAATACCAGCATATATTTTTTCACCCAATCTTGATGATACTTGGTGGTAATGATCAGTACACAAATCCCACTTGTCTCACCAAATTTTGTTCTTCTAGGTTGAAGCGTTCATCTACAGTAGTAGTTTTTATATGTAGTTTTCCCTCTGTTCTCTCCTATATAGATAGATGAATGTGGAACTATAAATCCAACATGGTTTGTAGTAGCTCTTTGAAACTTTACAAAATAAAGGAGTTCTCAGTTTTGTCTCTATGGTTTGTTTCCCCTTCAAGTAGCCCTAGGCTCAGACTGTGTAAAAGCACTTTCATTGAGAGGGGTTTCCAAGCTTCTAAGAATTAAAGATTTTCCCAAATACCAGCAAATATTTTTCACCCAATATGGATGATACTTGTTGGTAATGATCAGTACACAAATCCCACTTGGCTCACGAAATTTTGTTCTTCTACGTTGAAGCGTTCATCTACAGAAGCAGTTTTTATATTTAGGATTCCATCTGATCTCTCCTATATAGATAGATGAATTTGGAACTCTAAATCAAACATGGTTCGTAGTAGCTCTTTGAAACTTGACAAAATAAAGGAGTTCTCAGTTTTGTCTCTATGGTTTGTTTCCTCTTCAAGTAGCCCTAAGCACAGACTGTGGAAAAGCACTTTCATTGAGAGGGGTTGTCAAGCTTCTAAGAATTAACGCGTTTCCGAAATACCAGCAAATATTTTTTCACCCAATCTTTATGATACTTGGTGGTAATGATCAGTACACAAATCCCACTTGGCTCACCAAATTTTGTTCTTCTAGGTTGAAGTGTTCGTCTACAATAGCAGTTTTTATATTTAGGTTTCCCTCTGCTCTCTCCTATATAGATAGATGAATGTGGAACTCTAAATCCAACATGGTTTGTAGTAGCTCTTTGAAACTTGACAAAATAAAGGAGTTCTCATTTTTGTGTCTATGGTTTGTTTCCTCTTCAAGTAGCACTAAGCACAGACTGTGGAAAAGCACTTTCATTGAGAGGGGTTGCCAAGCTTCTAAGAATTAACAACTTCCTGAAATACCAGCAAATATTTTTTCGCCCGATCTTGATGATACTTGGTGGTAATGATTAGTACACAAATTCCACTTGGCTCAGGAAATTTTGTTCTTCTAGGTTGAAGCGTTCGTGTACAGTAGCAGTTTTTTTTTAGGTTTCCTTCTGTTCTCTCCTATATAGATAGATGAATTTGGAACTCTAAATCCAACATGGTTTGTAGTAGCTCTTTGAAACTTGACAAAATAAAGGAGTTCTCAGTTTTGTCTCTATGGTTTGTTTCCTCTTCAAGTAGCCCTCAGCGCAGACTGTGGAAAACCACTTTCATTGGGAGGGGATGCCAAGCTTCTAATAATTAACGAGTTTACGAAATACCAGCAAATATTTTTTCACCCGATCTTGATGATACTTGGTGGTAATGATTAGTACACAAATCCCACTTGGCTAGCCAAATTTTGTTCTTCTAGTTTGAAGCGTTTGTCTACAGTAGCAGTTTTTATATTTAGGATTCCCTCTGCTCTCTCCTATATAGATAGATGAATTTGGAACTCTAAATCCAACATGGTTCGTAGTAGCTCTTTGAAACATGACAAAATAAAGGAGTTCTCAGTTTGGTCTCTATGGTTTGTTTCCTCTTTAAGTAGCCCAAAGCACAGACTGTGGAAAAGCATTTTCATTGAGAGGTGTTGTCAAGCTTCTAAGAATTAACGAGTTTCCGAAATACCTGCAAATATTTTTTCACCCAATCTTGATGATATTGGTTTTAATGATCAGTACACAAATCCCACTTGGCTCACCAAATTTTGTTCTTCTAGGTTGAAGCGATCGTCTACAGTAACAGTTTTTATATTTAGGTTTCCCTCTGTTCTCTCCTATAAAGATAGATGAATTTGGAACTCTAAATCCAACATTGTTCGTAGTAGCTCTTTGAAACTTCACAAAATAAAGGAGTTCTCAGTTTTGTCTCTATGGTTTGTTTCCTCTTCATGTAGCCCTAGGCACAGACTGTGTAAAAGCACGTTCATTGAGAGGGGTTGCCAAGCTTCTAAGAAATAACGATTTTCCCAAATACCAGCAAATATTTTTCACCCAATTTTGATGATACTTGGTGGTAATGATCAGTACACAAATCCCACTTGGCTCACGAAATTTTGTTCTTCTAGTTTGAAGCGTTCATCTACAATAGTAGTTTTTATATTTAGTTTTTCCTCTGTTCTCTCCTATATAGATAGATGAATTTGGAACTATAAATCCAACATGGTTAGTAGTAGCTCTTTGAAACTTTACAAAATAAAGGAGTTCTCAGTTTTGTCTCTATGGTTTGTTTCCTCTTCAAGTATCCCTCAGCGCAGACTGTGGAAAAGCACTTTCATTGGGAGGGGTTGCCAAGCTTCTAAGAATTAACGAGTTTCCGAAATACCAGCAAATATTTTTTCACCCGATCTTGATGATACTTGGTGGTAATGATTAGTACACAAATCCCACTTGGCTCACGAATTTTGTTCTTCTCGGTTGAAGCGTTCGTGTACAGTAGCAGTTTTTTATTTAGGTTTCCTTCTGTTCTCTCCTATATAGATAGATGAATGTGGAACTCTAAATCCAACATGGTTTGTAGTAGATCTTTGAAACTTGACAAAATAAAGGAGTACTCAGTTTTGTCTCTATGGTTTGTTTCCTCTTCAAGTAGCCCTAGGCACAGACTGTGTAAAAGCACTTTCATTGATAGGGGTTGCCAACCTTCTAAGAATTAACGAGTTTCCGAAATACCAGCAAATATTTTTTCACCCAATCTTGATGACACTTGGTGGTAATGATTAGTACACAAATCCCACTTGGCTAACCAAATTTTGTTCTTCTAGGTTGGAGCGTTCGTCTACAGTAGCAGTTTTTATATTTAGGATTCCCTCTGCTCTCTCCTATATAGATAGATGAATTTGGAACTCTAAATCCAACATGGTTTGTAGTAGCTCTTTGAAACTTGACAAAATAAAGGAGTTCTCAGTTTTGTCTCTATGTTTTGTTTCCTCTTCAAGTAGCCCTACGCACAGACTGTGGAAAAGCAATTTCATTGAGAGGGGTTGCCAACCTTCTAAGAATTAACGAGTTTCCGAAATACCAGCAAATATTTTTTCACCCGATCTAGATGATACTTGGTGGTAATGATTAGTACACAAATCCCACTTGGCTCATGAAATTTTGTTCTTCTCGGTTGAAGAGTTCGTGTACAGTAGCACTTTTTATTATTAGGTTTCCTTCTGTTCTCTCCTATATAGATAGATGAATTTGGAACTCTAAATCCAACATGGTTTGTAGAAGCTCTTTGAAACTTGACAAAATAAGGGAGTTCTCAGTTTTTTCTCTATGGTTTGTTTCCTCTTCAAGTAGCCCTACGCACAGACTGTGGAAAAGCACTTTCATTGAGAGGGGTTGCCAACCTTCTAAGAATTAACGAGTTTCCGAAATAACTGCAAATGTTTTTTCACCCAATCATGATGATACTTGGTGGTAATGATCAGTACACAAATCCCACTTGGCTCACCAAATTTTGTTCTTCTAGGTTGAAGCGTTCGTCTACAGTAGCAGTTTTTATATTTAGATTTTCATCTGCTCAATCCTATATAGATAGATGAATTTGGAACTCTAAATCCAACATGGTTTGTAGTAGCTCTTTGAAACTTGACAAAAAAAAGGAGTTCTCAGTTTTGTCTCTATGGTTTGTTTCCTCTTTAACTAGCCCTAAGCACAGACTGTGTAAAAGCACTTTCATTGAGAGGGGTTGTCAAGCTTCTAAGAATTAACGCGTTTCCAAAATACCAGCAAATATTTTTTCACCCAATCTTGATGATACTTGGTGGTAATGATCAGTACACAAATCCCACTTGGCTCACCAAATTTTGTTCTTCTAGGTTGAAGCGTTCGTGTACAGTAGCAGTTTTTTATTTAGGTTTCCTTCTGTTTTCTCCTATATAGATAGATGAATGTGGAACTCTAAATCCAACATGGTTTGTAGTAGCTCTTTGAAACTTGACAAAATAAAGGAGTACTCAGTTTTGTCTCTATGGTTTGTTTCCTCTTCAAGTAGCCCTAGGCACAGACTGTGTAAAAGCACTTTCATTGATAGGGGTTGCCAACCTTCTAAGAATTAACGAGTTTCCGAAATACCAGCAAATATTTTTTCACCCAATCTTGATGACACTTGGTGGTAATGATTAGTACACAAATCCCACTTGGCTAACCAAATTTTGTTCTTCTAGGTTGAAGCGTTCGTCTACAGTAGCAGTTTTTATATTTAGGATTCCCTCTGCTCTCTCCTATATAGATAGATGAATTTGGAACTCTAAATCCAACATGGTTTGTAGTAGCTCTTTGAAACTTGACAAAATAAAGGTGTTCTCAGTTTTGTCTCTATGGTTTGTTTCCTCTTCAAGTAGCCCTACGCACAGACTGTGGAAAAGCACTTTCATTGAGAGGGGTTGCCAACCTTCTAAGAATTAACGACTTCCCGAAATACCAGCAAATATTTTTTCACCCGAACTTGATGATACTTGGTGGTAATGATTAGTACACAAATCCCACTTGGCTCAGGAAATTTTCTTCTTCTAGGTTGAAGCGTTCATGTACAGTAGCAGTTTTTTATTTAGGTTTACTTCTATTCTCTCCTATATAGATAGATGAATGTGGAACTCTAAATCCAACATGCTTTGTAGTAGCTCTTTGAAACTTGACAAAATAAAGGAGTTCTCAGTTTTGTCTCTATGGATTGTTTCCTCTTCAAGTAGCCCTAGGCACAGACTGTGGAAAAGCACTTTCATTGAGAGGGGTTGCCAACCTTCTAAGAATTAACGAGTTTCCAAAATACCTGCAAATATTTTTCACCCAATCTTGATGATACTTGGTGGTAATGATCAGTACACAAATCCCACTTGGCTCACCAAATGTTGTTCTTCTAGGTTGAAGCGTTCGTCTACAGTAGCAGTTTTTATATTTAGATTTCCATCTGCTCAATCCTATATAGATAGATGAATTTGGAACTCTAAATCCAACATGGTTTGTAGTAGCTATTTGAAACTTGACAAAATAAAGGAGTTCTCAGTTTTGTCTCTATGGTTTGTTTCCTCTTAAGTAGCCCTAAGCACAGACTGTGTAAAAGCACTTTCATTGAGAGGGGTTGTCAAGCTTCTAAGAATTAACGCGTTTCTGAAATACCAGCAAATATTTTTTCACCCAATCTTGATGATACTTGGTGGAAATGATCAGTACACAAATCCCACTTGGCTCAGCAAATTTTTTTTTCTAGGTTGAAGCGTTCGTCTACAGAAGCTGTTTTTATATTTAGGATTCCCTCTGATCTCTCCTATATAGATAGATGAATTTGGAACACTAAATCCAACATGGTTCGTAGTAGCTCTTGGAAACTTGACAAAATAAAGGTGTTCTCAGTTTTGTATCTATGGTTTGTTTCCGCTTTAAGTAGCCCTAAGCACAGACTGTGTAAAATCACTTTCATTGAGAGGGGTTGCCAAGCTTCTAAGAATTAACGATTTTCCCAAATACCCGCAAATATTTTTCAACCAATCTTGATGATACTTGGTGGTAATGATCAGTACACAAATCCCACTTGGCTCACCAAATTTTGTTCTTCTAGGTTGAAGCGTTCGTCTACAGTAGCAGTTTTTATATGTAGATTTCCATATGCTCAATCCTATATAGATAGATGAATTAGGAACTCTAAATCCAACATGGTTTGTAGTAGCTCTTTGAAACTTGACAAATTACAGGAGTTCTCAGTTTTGTCTCTATGGTTTGTTTCCTCTTTATGTAGCCCTAAGCACAGACTGTGTAATAGAACTTTCATTGAGAGGGGTTGTCAAGCTTCTAAGAATTAACTCGTTTCCGAAATACCAGCAAATATTTTTTCAACCAATCTTGATGATACTTGGTGGTAATGATCAGTACACAAATCCCACTTGGCTCACCAAACTTTGTTCTTCTAGGTTGAAGCGTTCGTCTACAGAAGCAGTTTTTATACTTAGGATTCCCTCTGATCTCTCCTATATAGATAGATGAATTTGGAACTCTAAATCCAACATGGTTCGTAGTACCTCTTTGAAACTTGACAAAATAAAGGAGTTCTAGTTTTATCTCTATGGTTTGTTTCCACTTCAATTAGCCCTAAGCACAGACTGTGGAAAAGCACTTTCATTGAGAGGGGATATCAAGCTTCTAAGAATTAACGAGTTTCCGAAATACCAGCAAATATTTTTTCACCCAATCTTGATGATACTTGGTGGTAATGATCAGTACACAAATCCCACTTGGCTCACCAAATTTTGTTCTTCTAGGTTGAAGCGTTCGTCTACAGTAGCAGTTTTTATATTTAGGTTTCCCTCTGTTCTCTCCTATATAGATAGATAAAGTTGGAACTCTAAATCCAACATGGTTTGTAGTAGCTCTTTGAAACTTGACAAAATAAAGGAGTTCTCAGTTTTGTCTCTATGGTTTGTTTCCTCTTCAAGTAGCCCTAGGCAGAGACTGTGAAAAAGCACTTTCATCGAGTGGCGTTGCCAAGCTTCTAAGAATTAACGAGTTTCCGAAATACCAGCAAATATTTTTTTACGCAATCTTGATGATACTTGGTGGTAATGATCAGTACACAAATCCCACTTGGCTCACGAAATTTTGTTCTTCTAGTTTGAAGCGTTCATCTACAGTAGTAGTTTTTATATTTAGTTTTCTCTCTGTTCTCTCCTATATAGATAGATGAATGTGGAACTATAAATCCAACATGGTTTGTAGTAGCTCTTTGAAACTTTACAAAATAAATGAGATCTCAGTTTTGTCTCTATGGTTTGTTTCCTCTTCAAGTAGCCGTCAGCGCAGACTGTGGAAAAGCACTTTCATTGAGAGGGGTGGCCAAGCTTCTAAGAATTAACGAGTTTCCGAAATACCAGCAAATATTTTTTCACCCGATCTAGATGATACTTTGTGGTAATGATTAGTACACAAATCCCACTTGGCTCACGAAATTTTGTTCTTCTCGGTTGAAGCGTTCGTTTACAGTAGCACTTTTTATTATTAGGTTTCCTTCTGTTCTCTCCTATATAGATAGATGAATTGGAACTCTAAATCCAACATGGTTTGTAGTAGCTCTTTGAAACATGACAAAATAAAGGAGTTCTCCGTTTTGTCTCTATGGTTTGTTTCCTCTTCAAGTAGCCCTACGCGCAGACTGTGGAAAAGCACTTTCATTGAGAGAAGTTTCCAAGCTTCTAAGAATTAACGATTTTCCGAAATACCAGGAAATATTTTTTCACCCGATCTTGATGATACTTGGTGGTAATGATCAGTACACAAATCCCACTTGGCTCACCAAATTTTGTTCTTCTAGGTTGAAGCGTTCGTCTACAGTAGCAGTTTTTATATTTAGGTTTCCCTCTGCTCTCTCCTATATAGATAGATGAATTTGGAACTCTAAATCCAACATGGTTTGTATTAGCTCTTTGAAAACTTGACAAAATAAAGGAGTTCTCAGTTTTGTCTCTATGGTTTGTTTCCTCTTTATGTAGCCCTAAGCACACACTGTGTAAAAGCACTTTCATTGAGAGGGGTTGTCAAGCTTCTAAGAATTAACGAGTTTCCGAAATACCAGCAAATATTTTTTCACCCAATCTTGATGATACTTGGTGGTAATGATCAGTACACAAATCCCACTTGGCTCACCAAATTTTGTTTTTGTAGGTTGTAGCGTTCGTCTACAGAAGCAGTTTTCATATTTAGGATTCCCTCTGATCTCTCCTATATAGATAGATGAATTTGGAACACTAAATCCAACATGGTTCGTAGTAGCTCTTTGAAACTTGACAAAATAAAGGAGTTCTCAGTTTTGTCTCTATGGTTTGTTTCCTCTTCAAGTAGCCCTAGGCACAGACTGTGGAAAAGCACTTTCATTGAGAGGGGTTGTCAAGCTTCTAAGAATTAACGAGTTTCCGAAATACCAGCAAATATTTTTTCACCCAATCTTGATAATACTTGGTGGTAATGATCAGTACACAAATCCCACTTGGCTCACCAAATTTTGTTCTTCTAGGTTGAAGCGTTCGTCTACAGTAGCAGTTTTTATATTTAGGTTTCCCTCTGCTCTCTCCTATATAGATAGATGAATTTGGAACTCTAAATCCAACATGGTTTGAAGTATCTCTTTGAAACTTGACAAAATAAAGGAGTTCTCAGTTTTGTCTCTATGGTTTGTTTCTGCTTTAAGTAGCCCTAAGCACAGAGTGTGTAAAATCACTTTCATTGAGAGGGGTTGCTAAGCTTATAAGAATTAAAGG